>NW_028301540.1:28212500-28272500 GCF_042242905.1 Orbicella faveolata
GAGCGTGATAATTGCAGAACTAGGTTAAATTCAACCTAAAAACTAAAAGAGTTAAAATAGATAAAACGGACTCTTGCTCTTCCCCATGGCTTAAATAAAAGAAAAGAATTTCACTCCAAAAACAGAATTTGTTATAATTAACTTTCTCTTGTGTAAATATGCGTTCGCGCCATAAGGCAGTTCAAAGGCCCTTCCTTGGATTTTGTCAGCTTTTTGGGTGTCAGGTATGCTCAAAGGCCCTGCCTGGGATCTTATTACAGCTTATTGTTTAAGGGCCCCTCCAGGGATTTTGTTGTTTGTCAACCCTTTAATGCTCCAAAGGCCTCGATTTGGGATTTTGTTATTAACCTTGTCCAGCGTAAACGTAGGTTTCTTCTTTTTTTTTTTTCTTTTTTTTTTTTTTTTTTCAACTGCTTATCTTTGCAAACTATTTTTCCCGTTATATTTACCGCATTGCAAGAGTCCGTTTTATCTATTTTAACTCTTTTAGTTTTTAGGTTGAATTTAACCTAGTTCTGCAATTATCACGCTCTATAATGTAATTTATGCACAGTATTGTATTCTTTTCGTTTGGTCTATTAATTATCACCCTGTATGACGCAATTTATAGTACAGCATTGTATTTCTCGTTTTGCATTTTCTTCCTGTATTGTATTAATCACGATGTATTAATAGCACAATATTGTATTTTTCATTTCGTTACGTAATCTCCCACACTGTAACCGTATTTAAACTTAGTTTTCGTCCTTTTTCTCTTGTAACTGATGAAGGTCTAAGACCGAAACGTTTTTCTATTAAATTTTTAACTTTTTAACTTTTTTTACCGTCAGAAGTTGTCCGTCCTTGCTTTATCAAACGTTTTTAAATTCATTTTTGCGGTGAGGCTTGGACTGTGAATCTTCATTGATCCTCCTGACGCAGTGGTATTCTTTGTTGGCTTGAGGCATTTTATAACCGTTTTATATATATATATATATATATATATATATATATATATATATATATATATATATATATATATAAATATATAGATAGATATAGATATAGATAGATAGATAGATAGATAGATAGATATATATATAAAACAAAAACAAAAGGGGGTTCTTCTTAATAAGTACTCAGATCACAGCTGATTATCTGAGCCAGAGAAAACAAACAAACAAACAAAATAACGAACAGGAAAATTAAAAGAAACAAACCTTTCCGTTCTCTGAAGTAGAAATTACACTTCTCATTTACTCCTATTTAGAGCAGGCTTTGTTTGGTCTGACACAATCGGAGGACGGGGGGAGTGAGTTGTGTGGTTTTATTTTGGGGGGAAGAGGAGGAGAAGCGGAGTGCATCACGTGGTTATTAAGCCGATTTATCGAAACAACCAACATCTTGGATTTCTTCATTATTTTTTAAGTGACTCAATTTTGTAATTAAAATCAAAACAACAATTTTAAAAAGTCCTGAAAAACCAAAACTAATTCCATGAACGCTAAGTTTGTTAATAAGGCCATAAAATTCCAACTTTGGAAAAATATGCCTGTCAAAATATGGTTGCCGCGGAAACGACAAGTTCCAAGATCGATGACACGTCATCCCAAATTGTTCCCAGATAGATTTCAGAAAAAGTCGCACATTTTGGCAGCAACTTTCTTATCATGCCTTCTCTCTATCAGGCCATTACATATGCACATATGTACATTGGTTTTTCCTCGACATTCGTGTAAAGCTATGAGTAATTAACAAGTGCGGCGGTTACAAGACCCCTTGTATTTCTCTGGAAAGTCATAGGCAAATGTAACTTGCCCGTGGTGAACTTGTAACGCAAACGTTAAATTCGAAAGTGTTGAAGTCAAAGCAATTCAGTTTGACCTGCATCTGACGCGCCAGTATTCAACCAAGAATAGCTGTCACTTCTGCACAATACCTCAATGCAAAACCAAATTTAATAACGTGTAAGTTTATAGATCTGATTTGTTTCTTCAGCTAAACATTGTCAGTTCCTCGCCTATTAACTAAGTCTTCTGGAAAAAGGTCTTCTTTTTTACTGTATCCTTAATTAGAGTCCCGCTTTTGATGATGGACTATGAAATTTATTATTACAAATATGGAAACGTCAAGTGCCTACAAATACATACAAAAACATGCAGCCATAACTGACAGGAGATTGACTTACATCGTGAGGAGGATGGTACAGAGAAGAAAGCTATGGAAACCAGACACACGAGCCACAACGCGACTTTTTTAGCCTAAATGTTAAGAAACATGATATTCATCAATAGACTGTAAATAACCATTTAACAGACTATTAAACCTTCATACGTACCATTTTGCTAGTTATGTCAGCAAGAACTGATCTAGATTTCTTTTGGGTACGGTTGTCAGAAGAAAGAAGATTTCAGCTTTCACTTTCTTTTAAACCAGCCTCTTGAGTCTTAGTGGCCGATTTATGTAGAGAATAATACCTCCACTGTCACTGTAGGAAGTAAAACAAACGCTGAAGCGACATCACGTGCATTTTTGGTCCACTAACTGATGCACACATGCCGGAAATATGTTTATGTTTTGCTTTCTTTAGCACAATGCAAGGTTCGTGATCATGAAATGTCTGCTTCCTGTAACGTAAGACATTCCGTTTTACTTCAGAGAATAAAGATTTGTTATTACTTATTTTTTCTGTTTTAGTGATCACGGTAAATTGATAAGCCCCTCGATTGTTTCGTTACACCCTATTTATATACTGGCCTAAAATCTCCAACATCGCTGGAAGTATGTGTAGAAATGTTGAAGTGACCACGGCTGTGAATTGACACTTTGTTCCGCTCAGTCTGCTTATTTGTTCCAAAAAATTAATGTTCCTCTTCGCTGAAGCTAGACGGGATGTTTCCTCGCCGTAGCACGTACCATGAACATCATCGTATAGATGTTATTGAACTTTCAATTGTAGACACAGAGGCAAGTAATTATCGTTTTAGTCTCTTGACTCTTGATGGACGATTCATGCAGAAAACTCTACTCCACTGTCGCCGAAGGAAGCAAAAAAAGTGTGGAATTGGCATGAATGTGAATTGACGCTTTGTTATTTTACTGCTTGTTTCTCACAGAGACTGATGTCCTTATTTGCTTAAACTAGACGGGGAGTCCTCTTTCAGTAGCACGTGCCACAAACATCGGCGTGTGACTAAAATTGACCTTTCAATTGCAAACACAAATGCCCATAATATTTTCATTGCTTGCTTTTTTTAACTGACACAGTGTTTGCCATTGAAAGGTCATTGAAAGTCATTACGTTCGTGATGCGTATGTTTGCTTCATGTACTGTAAAACTCTAACTGCGTTTTCCATTCTGAAAATAAAGAATTCGGTGTTCAATAAAGCTCTGTTTTTTTTCTGTTTAAGTGAGCTCCCATGTAAAAGATTTGATTTACATTACATGTGCAATTTGCAAAGCTACTGACTTGTCCTGTAAAGTGATGGCCGCAATATTCACCTCACATTGTAAATCCATTTCCAGGAGATAAATGAGATTAAAAGCCCGTGTCATCTTCATCATAGATCATAGATTTAATGTTTGTTTTCATCTATTTTTCATGAAATCATGGAACGAAGGAACTTTACTCAATTTTTCGGGCTGTTTTCTTACCCAAGATGGCAATATGTATCGCTCTGAACGATTGATTTTCTCCTTAAATGCGTCTGCAGCGGTTGCGGAAAGATTCTTGCTCGTCGGGGCGCTACAAAGTTAAACTATAGTAGCACGATTTATGATTATATTGTAGTTAATCTCCCTTCTTTTGCACAATGGAAAGGTTTTCTGTTTGTTTGTTTGTTTGTTTGTTTTTGGGTTTTGGTTTTCTGTTTTTTTTTTAAATTTAATTTTATCAACTACTATTTTTGTTTATGTTTTACTCTTTACACAGTGGATAGTTACTGTTCCGTTGAGACCTCAGTAAACGCTTCAGAATATATCTTTTCTGGTTTTGCACTGATCCGTAGAAATCTTTAGGGTAAAGCAGTGACTCTATAATCGTTTAGTCTTCAAGACTGTTTAGGCTCGATTACCAGTCGCTGTTCGGGAAAGGAGCCCGCGCTCCTAGACTGGACTCGAGAGAGCAGCGGAAATCGAGGCTAAGAACTGTTCTACTGGCGCTGGCTCCTCGATGATATAGTAAATATGAGAATTTTTAGCACCTCACGTACACAAGACCAGGTTGTCTGCTTAAACTCTAGAGTATTCACTCCAGTCACTACCAAGCGTAACGGGGATTCGTTGGGTGTGACGCAGCGTATCGAAAAGGATCTGGTGCGGGTATGAAAAATTCTAGTGTGTTCGGGTTTTCGCCGGCGTCTCGCAACTCCAATCAGTTACCCCTGCCGTGAATCGATATTTACCGAGAAAAATGAAGACTGACTTGAAAGCGAGGATTTTGAGTATTTTCTCAAAAAGTAAAATATCACCCCCGGTGGGACTCGAACCCACAACCTTCGAATTAGAAGTCCAACACGCTAGTCCATTGCGTCACGGGGGCTTGACGTGGTCACGGAAGAACATTTTCTGTCTTTATTTAGTCTGTTTACTTCTAAACAGCGCTTTTGTTTTTCCTTCTATCCTTAATTCTTGACGGGTTTTGGTTGCTGAAACATAAGCATCACAGAGAAATTTAAGGTACCCGTTAACATGTGGCTCTATTGAGTCGCGGAACAATTTTAAAACTGTAACTCCTACAGCTAACTATACGCTCAAGTTATATTCTTGGGTCATATATAACTCATGCAAGGAACTATAACTAGTGTGCATTAAGCAATTGTGTCTTGGCTTTGGGCGGGCTTTTATATTAGATTAGATGTCAGTCCCAAAAAAGGTTTAAAATGATAGCACATTACAAAATTAAAGAAAACTGCTAATGGATTTATGATGTATTAGCCAGGACTAATTGAGAACACTTTAAAAATGAGGATGATTCCGACTGATTAGGTAAACTTTTGGCTCAGGAAATACGGTATATTCGTCACTCACTTTTAAAAAGCAACGAACAAACATTGTGTACTGGTTAAGATTTAAACTTATCTGAGACAACACTTCCCAAGGCAAGATATAAAGTGATTTATTTTTCTATCAGAAGGAAGTCAAACTTGAGGTGCAACGAAGTTGAGGACAACAGTGGGGTCAGTGAGCTCGGTTTGATTTGTAGGGTCTGCATAATACTTGTACGCTTGACAAAAAAAAGTGATAAAAAGTCCATGGTCATCTTCATTGATGTTTTTCTTTGAAATTCTTTTCTTAAGAATAAATAATATTTAAGATTTTATGTAGCTTTCATAGAATCATGGAACGAAGGAACATTTCTCAATTTTTCGGGCAGTTTTTGATTTTTTTAAGAATCCGCGTAGCTGACCTGTTTGCTTACCCTAGATGGCAATATATTTACTCCTTAAATCCGTCTGCAGCGGCTGCGGAAAAAATTTCGCTCCTCGGGGCGCTGCAAAGTTAGACTATAGTAGCTAGATTCTTGAATACAGTGTTGCGGTCTTGTGGTGCGAAGAGAGTGGGATAAGTTTCCACCCATTGCCTTCACCTGGACACCAGAGTGCAAGAGAAGGATAGAGCTACCGAGAGAAAGAGAGAGGAATACGCAGGATAGACAGAAAACTGCAAGAGCTGAAGGTGTGGGCCGAGCGAGGCCTCCACTGTTGCACATACGCGATAGAGATCGACGGAGAGAATTAATTTCCCGCCCCAGTTTTACCACAGGCGTCTAAAAGAGCTGTGATGATGATAAACCAGATTAATGAGACTGGAAGTGCACTTGTCTTCACAGTTTGGGTTCTTTTTTCAAAAGAAAAATCGATTTTGTCAGTTCTGAGTAGTTCTCAGAAATGATTAACAACGAAACAAGACAGGACAGAGCAAAAGAAAAGAAAAGAAAACAATAATAAATAAGTAAGAAGATCGAGACAAATGAAAAGCTCAACGTTCATGGGGGATGGCGAGAGGAAGATGGCAAAATTACGGGCATTATCAGTCTCTTAAAAAAAAGACCGGTAAGAGAGGAGGCAGTATCCCGGTTCTGCCATGTCTGATTGGCTTTTAAAGTCATTTGAAGTCTTTGAATCCAAGCAGCTCTTGATCAGATGGCAAATTTTATGTATCAAGCCTGAGCAAGTTCACCACTCGGTTCTGATTTCTCACCCGCAAGGAAACGGGTGTTAGAACTTCAGTAAATTATAAAACTTTGATGCTTGTTTTCTGTCCTGTTAAATTGAAAGGACTTAATCTGGTTGTGCCGAAATGAAAGCAGGATCTTGCTCCGCCTCAACTCAATTATTACTGAAAACATCAAATCCTCGAGATGAAGTGATTTATTCGCTAATATACCCGAGGATGTCAAATTGTGGTTCAACATTGGTCTACATGGGAAAATAAATTTGCTTTCTGCCGCCTGATGTTTGGGCCGGGCCAAAAATTGCTATTTCACAGCCTGCAGTGTTCATAAAAACTGCTGAGTTTATCACACAATAAGAATTGTCAAACTAAAATGATCACAAGGCTGACATCATACACGAATGTAAAATGCCTGCGGTAATATCGAAATAACTAATAACATAAGGTTTATGCAAAACATTTCAGCATGAAAATCAGCGATAGCAAAACCCAAAGACGTTTCGAAGACCAAATTCAAAGTACTTAACAGAATTGATTGTACACATATATAGCAAAAACAGCGCGAAAATATTTGGAGGCGTTTAAGTATTCATTTGCCATGTAAAAAGTTTGGAACAAACGGAATCTGATTGCTTGTAAGGTTTTGGTTTCAAGTCCATAATGATCAGCATCTCGTAGATCAAACCATTCAGCTTTCTGTGATATTTTATATAACCAATTCTATCATGTACTTTGAACTTGATAATGTTGACATAGAGTCATCGAACTGTCGTTCGGTAAGGCTATAGATGATATCGAAATAACAAGTATTAAACCTTATTCCTTAGTTGGAAACTCCCCTACAGTTTTCGTTCATACGAATTGTTTAAAAAATCTCATTTAGTTTCTCAGTCATTGTTGCCTCGGACTCATGTGGGCTGCAAAATAAAATGAAGTTCATACAGCTGTCATTGAAATGTATGGACTTAGAGATTAATTGAAAGAACTGCCGACAGAGCAGCTCGGTTTTAAATTTTATCTCCGCGTCAACCGTGGTCATTGTAACTATGCTCTGTTAACGACCGGAAAGTGTGAACCCAAAGAAACATGGCCGCTTAGTTGTCTGAGAAGTAATTCATTCGAAGGTGAGTCCCACATTTCAGTAGTTTGTATAGATTCAGGTATCACGTTAGCAATCCAGCTATACTAGATAGCATATGGCTGGAAACTAAACGGAAAACTAGAAATCCTTTAAAAAAAAAAGAAAAAGTCTTAGCCTTTGAAATTGATGGGTTTTGGAGTCAATCGCCAAGCCAATACGGGCTTTCCTGAGCAGAAACCATTTAACAGAAACTTCATTCATTAATCTTAAGTTAATCAAAAAATGCAAATGAGTTTTTTTTTTTCATATTGAAAAACAGTTTTCAATTTTCATACACTTAACATTTCATAACTCTTTGCTCAATCTGAGTAGAGATTACAACACGTTTGGTATCGAGTACTTAGTATGGGAGTATCGAAAAAGAATATTTTTTTTTGGAATATTTTACTGAAAATTCACCTTATTGCAGGTGTTAATTTTTAATTATAATCAAGAAATTGGCAAAGGTGAATTGTCCTGTATGACCTGTGGTGCGCTTTTTGTCTCGTTATTCATTATCGCATGTCCAGTAGATACCACCGGGCTTCAGGCATATTGTTTGCTGGTGTTTGTTGTCTTTTAAATTATCTGAACATTTCTTTCGATTTATTTATTACATTTTTCTAGGAATGTCGTCTCAGAAAAAAAAATTTTGATTGTAAAATTGGCAATAGAGGTTTTGGACGGCGGCCATGTTGCACGGTAGGAACAATAGATTATTTTTTCTATGGGGAAAAATGTTCTTTCTAATACAAAACATTTTCAATGTTCTTGCCATGCAACATGGTTGCCGTGCAAAACCTCTATACAAGGTGGTGGCAGCATTTACTACAAGGTGCAGCTCTTGAATAATTTAATTTTTAAAAAGAACCCAATTGTGTAAATATATATTTGGAGTGACTAATGGTCAATACCACAAGAGCTACTGGGTGTTAAAAGCTGCTTTATACAAGGAAACGGTAAATGTACCGCTATTCTTAAAATGCATGTTTTAACTTGTGAACAAAGTTTCTGTTCTGCAGGATCAAAGAATTTAAGGACGTTAGAAGATGAACCTTGTTATATTAATTTCGTGTGGAATAAGTGGCCTTATTGTTTGCCCGTGGACACTTGCGAGGTACGTTTTTTTGCAAACTTCACATAAACCGTTTCAGTCCTATGCAACGTACCCAGAAATAAGCATTCTATTTACTGTGTCCACACGTTTCATGTAATTTTTTCTATTTTACATATATAAGAGTTTAGTATTGTATTAAAGCATTCCCGAGTATGCCAGCTTTGTTCCATCATGTTTTTTTTTATACTGCGTTGAAGCTGGAAAGATTAGATGGTGGGCTGTCGCGACAGGTTTAAAGTCACTGACAATGGAATTTTAAATATTGAAAACAGGGTGCCTCATAGCTCTGCCATCACTGATTTATTCAATTATGAGTTAGCTGGCTTCATACACGGTAACTGGTAGACTTGCCCGATTGATCGGCGTATTGCAAAGCGCCTTTACAGTAACCTCAAAAGAACATAAAGGCTAAGCGAGACAATCCCAATCTTTCCAGAGTGATCCCTCTGAAGCTATTTTTAGATCGCTCCCACGTCTAAAAATAACTTATAATCATGGGAATCATAAGGCCTGTTACGGGGGATTATCTCTCTTACTCTCTATTCTCTCTTTGTAACCTATCATCGTGTTAGCTAAGTAACACAGTGATAAGGAATAATAATTAATAAAAAGTCTATTACATCAAAAGGTAAAGAGTGTTGGAAGACTGTTTGGAATGTCAACTTGTATCACTTGTACTGTAGTTTATCTCCCTTATTTTACACAATGGGAAGGTTTTCTTTTTTCAGTTGTTGTTGTTGCTTTATTTCATTCTTTTTTTTGTTAGTTTATTCTTTTTTTACACGACAGAAAGTTCCTATTTCACTGACATGTCAGTAAATAATTCAGAATATATTTCTTTGGTTTTGCACTGATCCACAGCAATCTTTAGGGTAAAGCAGTAATTCAATTATCGTTTAGTCTCCAAGAACTATCTAGCTCCTTGATGGTAAAGTTTAATGTGAAAATTAACACCTCATGTACACAAGACCACAGTGAGGGAACTTTGGAATATTCACTGCAGTCACTACCAAGTGTAACGGGGCTTCCTTGGGTGTGACGCAGCGTATCGAAAAGGATCTAGTAGGAGAATGGAAAATTCGAGTGGATTAGGTTTTTGTGTGCGTTTCGTATTTCCAATCAATTACCACTGGCACGCATCGATATTTAGCGAGAAAAATAAAGACTGCCTTGAAAAGGAGAATTTGAGTATTCTCAAAAAGAAAAATTCCACCCCCGGTGGGACTCGAACCCACAACCTTTGAATTAGAAGTCCAACACGCTAGTCCATTGCGCCACGGGGGCTTCACGTATCTCAGGAACAACATTTTTTGTCTTTATTTATTTTGTTTACTTCTAAACACAACTATTGTTTTCCTTCTGTCCTTAATTCTTGGCGGTTGTTGGTTGCTGAAACATAAACATGGCAGTGAATTTTAGGTACCTGTTAACATGTGGCTCTACTGAATCGCGAAACAGGTTTTAAAACTGCATCTTCTCCTGTGCGGTGAAAAGTTTGTACAACGTACTTTATATATTTTGTGAGTCCTCAAGAATGACTCCTGTAGTTAGCTATATGGTCAATGTTTGGATATATAATTCATGCAAAGAACTATAACTAATAAGCTAATCATATCAATTTGTGTCAGTTTGTTTCAACCAGTCTGCATAAATTATAACCAAGACTTGCCTTTGCTTATGTTTCAGAAATCACATCTGAAATTAGACCCGAGAAAGCTTCAAAATGATGGTATGCATGTTAAATTAGAAACCTGCCAAAGATTTTAAAATAATTGACCAAGAAGAAATGATCTGGTTAAATTAGGAAGATTCCGACGGATTACAAAGCCTATAAAACTTGGAACTTTAGGCTTAAACTTTTAACTTGCGTTATCCGCGCCGTAACGTAACTTCTTTCAACTAAGACGACAAATTGTCAGCAACTTGTTATACAGCAATTTGTATGCATTTCCTCTTTATCTTTTAGGCTTCTTCTTCTCAGCTTCTTTACACATTTCTTTTTCGACTGAGATTATTCGTCCTAGAAACCAGTCTTTTTTTCCTAGCTTTAAAACGAAGACGTTGTTGCCATGGTTACAAGAGAGAACCTTTTTTTACAGGAGCAGAAATATGAAGAGTGAAGTGACGTCTCAAGTGCTTAGCAGACTGCTGGACAGCCGGCGATATGATTCACGACTTCGTCCGAATTACGCTGGTGAGAATTGACGATTGAGATTTTATTTTGTTATCAGACAAGTACTACGTTTGCTGATAAGATAAGTAGAGGAACTCGACAAATTACAAGGGTTTTAAAAGATTCGGTATAAGATCTGAAATGGTTATCATAGGTTAGATATGATACATCCTGAAAATAAGACCCGAAATACGTTCAGCGATTTTATTGTATTATTTTAAACGGTCGAGTTGCGCATGCCTAGTGGAAAACACCTGGCCCAATCAAGTCGCTGGCGTTTTTCTACCGCTCATTTCTATTGTTTTCAAGGTCATTCCACTAGAATAGAACCTGCACTGAGATTTTTGTCAAATTTTACCTATCGATTGTTCATATTATAGGAACTTAAATTTTGAAATAAAAATGAGGGGTCCCCTTTTTAGTTTAGGAGAACAGCACCTTGTTTATACCCAATAAATCTTTTTAATAGCACCATGATTATAGTCACTAAATTCACGTTTCCGACGATTGTTTCTTGTTCTACACTGAGAATTGGTCCATATTTATTTTACATGGAGAAATTTATCACTCAATGCAAAACAACAGAAAAAAAAAATGATAGGTCACCATACTCGTTTTCGAGAAAATGACGATTTACCTCTCTGGCGAGATCCAGCCATAAAGAAAAAGCCGCCAGTTTTTAATGCGCGCGCGCTAATCACGAATGAAATTATGCGCAGTAGAGATGCGCAAAGCAATATTGGGAAATGACCTTAAAACCAATCAAATTCGCCCCTGTAATGGACCTCTCGAGAGTCGCTCGTTTCGTCAAGCTTGCACAGTAAGGAACGAGGATTCAGGGATATGCCATAGTTAATAGAGGCGAATGGTTATGAAGCTCGCCAAATATCAAAGGAGCAAACAAAGATGCCAAGGTTTATGTTGGAAGGTCCACGACCGTACACAATCTTTGCTTTGCACGCTATGCATGCATTACGTAACCAAAACGTGTCTATTGGTTAGTTCCTCAGTCAGAAGTTAACTATTGTGTTCTGTGCACGGTCAAGGCAAAAAAATGCGAACAAAAACATACAACAAAAAATTTGTCGATCGGATTTCATATAACCATTCCCCTCTATTAACTTTGGATATGTACACTGTTTATTTCTGACAGAATTAATCTCTCTTTTTTTTTTCTACGCTACTCACAATAGAACATCTCCGACCTTCTCGCAATAGAAAACAGACCTCGGCAATAAAAAAGGTTTCGATCGGAACCGATCGTCTTTTAATCCATTCTTGTTTAAAGTAAATATCATTGATGAAACATTTTTATTGGTCCGCTTTTGGTTGTCTTTTTCAGATGGCCCGGTGTTAGTCAAAGTTGGCTTTTGGATACTATCCATTGAAAAGATTGATGTGGCTAATATGGTATGTTGTAGACTAGCTGATGATCTCATAGTGTATTTTAGGGCAGCCTCAAAAGTTCTTTACAGAATTTAAAATTTCAGAAAAAAAACTCCCTGATAATTCAATTTAACCGCAGTAGCAGAGTTTGGAAAGTTGACGTTTTGAACGTTGGTCCTTCGTCGGGTTTTACTCGGCGCAATTGAGGGCTCGAAATGTCAGTTTCCAGTTTTTTATACTTCCTATGTTTTATCAATGTCTGTCTCTATGATTGTTTAAGTTCATTATCAAAACTGCTTTACTTCTCTAAAAACGTTTGTTTAGTCACTGAATTTGTTTAGGGACACACAAATTTTTCTCTCGCCTATTGAAATACTTTATTTGATTTTATCCTTTCTCTTTGCCCTTTTCTTCCCCAGGATTACACAATTGACATATTTCTTCGACAGGAGTGGATCGATAAGAGACTAAATCATGGTCTGAATCAGTCAATCACGCTTACACGCCGGGTTATGAAGAAAGTGTGGATACCAGACTCCTACTTTGTGAACGCAAAGACAGGAAACATGCACCGAGTAACCACGCCCAATATGATGTTACTGTTGGGACCATCCGGGGTTGTAAAGTACAATATAAGGTATGCCGGACACGAAAAACAAACAAACAAACAAACAAACAAACAAACAAACAAACAAAACAAAAAACAAAAAAAAAACAAGACAAAACAAAAAAACACACAAGACATTTAGCTAAACGCATCATCGTAGAACCAGGAATTAAAATAAACGCGCGCATTTTACTAGTGATCAAACCTGTAAAAACAGCATGTTTAAACTCGACAGGGGCCTTCGTTTTGTAATAGAACACGTTTGAATTTCCAAGCTTTTGCTTTGGGTGACACCAAAATGGCGGTCTGAGAGGCTGTCGCGCAGATCAAAAGATGTGTTATGGCTTTAGTTGTTTAACTGAACAGTTCTGTTATTAGAAGAAGTATTTATTTCAACACGTTCGAACTCCAGAGCAGGGTAATAACTTATCGTTTCAATACGAAAACTCGATGACAGACGTTTCTGTTACTTTACAGCCGCCATGTTGGTGCCCCTCCGGGGGGCAGCAACATTATATCTCCATACAAAGCCCTTTAAATCTGAGTGACACACTTCTCCGGATAACGCGCGAATGAAAAACAGCAGGGACCTTATTCTTGGCGAGGTTGTTTATATATCAATAATCTATCGGGTCCCAGATTCTTGACTTTGTTCATTGAATGATAACGATTTTTAGTTTTGATCACATGACCGCTGAAAACCAGCAATACTTCAAGTCAACGGTAAAGTCAAGAAAAACTATACATGCATTATTACTTCCAACCCCCCCGGCGGGGGGGGGGGGGTACTGCCATATATGGGCTATATAGGTATGCGCCGCTGTGAAGGGTATGATTTTGAAGCGGTTTACTCTAGGATAGGGTAAATAAATCAGAGCGTTTGGGTCTAGAATAGGGTATCATTTTTCACAAAACTGACTAGTTGGTTGACGATTTTATCTAGACTAAGGAAACCAGGAATTGCCACTCAAAAATATAAAAAAATCAAATTGGCAAGTTTAAATTTAAGCAAATCAGCCTCAGCAGTGTCGATAGATGAGGGGATTTGGGGAGTTTACTCTAGTGTAGGATAGCAAAATTCAGCTGAACTACATTCTACCTCTGGTATAGGCTAAGGGGTTCCAGGGTCCAGCGGCATATCCCCACCCAGAAATTCCCAAACTACCCCCCCCCCGGGCCTGAGACAAACGTTCAAAAGACTCTCCTCCTATGTCAAGTTGTATCAGAGCAAGACGGTCATTAACCTTGCTGTTGATATCAATGTTTTTATCAGGGCAACTATTAAAGCGGCATGCTCCATTGATCTACGAATGTTTCCAATGGACAGTCAGGTCTGCCCTCTAATTCTGGAAAGTTGTAAGTGTGTATGCTGTTACGCCATCAATTATGTATATTGACACTTTATTCTAGTTATTTATTATTTAGTTATTTTTTGTCAACAAGATGTGATAGCAAACTATTACATACCGGGAAGAACTAACCGACCAACCAAACAATAATTTCTTCGTCAAATTGACTAACTGACTGAGCAACCGCCTGATTGACTGACTGACTGACCGATAGACCGACTGATTGACTGACTGACTGACTGACCAACCGACCGACCGACCGACCGATGGACTGACCGAAACCAGTTAGCCCACTGGCTCGCCTACTGGCTCGCTGACTGCCTTGATGACTGACTGGTGGACTGACAGACGGACAGGCTAACTGACTCACTAGCGAGGCAGCTACTTAAAAAACTACTCACATGAAGACACACAGGTAAACAGAAAGACAGATTAACATACAGAGGGGCAGACATTCACACGGATCAGACTGAAGGATGTACGGTTAGATGTTTGAATGATTCGGGAGGAAATAATCGATGAAGACGTTCATTCAATAGTTTGCTGATCTTGACCCTCCTTTTGTGCGTTATCTTAGAGTAACTGCATCGTGACTTTTTTTTTCTCTCAGATGGATACAATAACAAGCACATCAGATACGAGTGGGAAGTTTCTGGTACAGACGGTCAGCGGTTCGTACCATCTGGTATCCGCCTTATGCCCAACTACATGCTGACAAATGTCAATCTCTCTTTGACTACGAGCAGTTATGTTGTTGGTGAGTAAGAAAATAATCAGAACTAGGGTTGAAAAGTGTGCTAGACTCCCCTTTCCCGAATCTTGAATTGTTTTCGTATAAGCGTTATACAATTAATACGGTAGTCTTTACGCGCTCGCACTAACGTAACGAGGACTAGGAAAGTAGCTCGGTTACCAGGCGGAAGATTGGGTACCTTGGAGTCGGAAGATCATGAAGCAAACTTTCAGCGTTCGATGTTCATGCTTCTCCGACTTTCTTTCCTTCCTTCTTTTAATGCGTTTAGCCCCAGACACCCAGGTTTAAATAAACGCCAGCTTTCCCGCATTCCACTTTAGAGCGGAATTTCATCCGTTTCTTGGACTCCCTACCCCTTGACCTCAACTCAGCTACATTCATGGTTGTAATGTGAGAAAGGCCAATTTCACCTTATAACGTAGATTTCCCGTAATGTCTGCATTACAGGCAATTACTCTGGTGTTCGCGCCGACTTCACCTTCAAACGTTCCTATAGTTACTTCTTGAGTCATATGTACGGCACGAGTTCCGTGATCGTGGTAATATCGTGGATGGGATTCGTTGTACCTGTGGAGCAAACCGCTGCCCGTATCGCACTGGGCATTACGTCATTGCTGACGGAGGTTACCATACTCAACATGATGAACAACTCTATGCCAAAGGTATTTAAAATCAATGTGCGCATTCAGTGAATCTCATTGCATCGTGGTTTACCAGTAGTGACTTGGAAACAGTTGATTGCTCGATATCGAAGGCAGCTAAATACGGCTATACTGCAATACTTTTAACAACTGAGTTTCCAGTGAGTACGCTTGTTTTGGGAAATATTTGCAACAACACGTTAAAGATGTAGTAAGAAATTTGCACTACCTGTCTATTTCTTGGTGCTAAAAGAAGAGGAAAATTGGTGCAGCGGCTGGTTGCCTCCTCTGCCACGGTAAACTGCAATTTTGCAGGAATCAAAACTTATTTCTAGACAGAAAGCTTATTCTGTAGACCAATCAGAAGCAAATAAAATAACGGAATTGTAAAGATCACTATCTGTAAAAAAAACCTCAAAGAAGGGGTGGTGGTGGGGGGGGGGGGGGGGTGGGGCATTTTGTACCCCCATGTATTCCTTGTATCCAATGGTCCATTTGGCAAATCTTTAAGACCCGTTGTACCTGATTGTTTCCTTTTTTGCAGGTAAGTTACGTCAAGTCAAGCGACAAGTATCTGATTGGTTGTTTCGTGTTTGTGTTTCTGACACTAATCGAATACTGCGCCCTGCTGCTGTTAAAAGCTAAACAAAAACAGAGGAACGTTCCAGCACTGGACAAGACACTAAAACAGGTAACATTGGTGTTACATTTGGCTAGCATTGGTTGCCACTTCACTTCGAGAACACTTTCCTGTCTTCGTTGAAGTGCGAGGTCTAGTATTAAACGTCGTTACAATACCACAGAGCAGAAAAACACAACTTTACTGCTGCGTAAAGCTGGGGTAATGCTGTCGTAAATTTCTGATGTAGTCAGCTTTACACTGCCTTTACGTTGACTAAAGATGAGCTAACGCTTAAAGCTATAATGTTTAACAGCTTTACAAATGATAGCGTACATTCTGCTTAAAGACTCCTAACGACATATAGGGTATAGCGTAAATTTGGATGAACACTTACAACTTCAAGGAGATTTTAAAAGTCATGCAGAAAGCTTTAAATTTGTTTTTAATTTATAATCCAAATTTTTAAATTTCTAGCAATTAATTGTATTTGTAAATTATTTGAAATAGAGTCTTAGCATTATAATTTAGCTTTAATATATATTTTACTTTGGTGAGTTTTTTTACGTAGGGTCCACCTCCTTAAACTCCCTTTTACGGTGTCTTTGTATTGTAATTTTTTAACCCCTGAATTATTTCAGTAAATATCTATCTTCATGCTGTTGAATTGAGTTCCATTTCATAGAACTGGTAACTTTTTTCCACGATTTTTATTTGACATAAAATGATACGTTAATCAACAACCCTTTAATGTGACGTGGGTGAGCCCATATACCTGATTCGTATTGACCAATCGAGACGGCTTCAGGAATAGGAATAGGCCCTTCACCTTAGCAGTATGGATTGAGAAAGGGATGGTCCGTACAAACACCTCGGGACGATACTTTCCCAGTATAAGGTAAACTATATTCAAATGTACAGTAATACCTGACCCACTTTTCAATGAAAGGCAAATAGATAATGATTAAAATTTACGCCAGTGTCATCATCAGAATAATAATAATAAAACATTTTGATCGATTGAAACCTTAAGTATTTACCTAAATTTTAATCATTACTTTCGGTGAATATAACCATCACATAAATTCCATACAAAGCAATGTGCAACACAGAACGTTCGAATGCAATTAGTGATTTCATAATTCTCAACATCTGTTAGCAGGAAAACAGAGAGAGCCATGGCCATGTTATAGAACAGAAGAGCTCGAAGGAGACATCGTTAGCTACCATCGAAGAGGCAAAGAGTAGTTATCTTCATTTCAGCTCAGTGGTAACATCAAACGATAACTCCTCAAGATTGGAAGAACCTGAGGCGGGTGTCACGCCATTGTGCGTTAAATGTCGAAAGCCGCAAGAAATTGTTAATCTCGCTGGCGCGAAGATTCTCTCAGACAAATGTATTCTGAGAATCGATGAGTACTCCTTGAAAGTTTTTCCTGTTGCCTTTGCAATATATAACGCTTTTTATTGGACGGACTATCTCTGAAAGTATATCGGACTTGCTTTCTTGAAATGATATCTAAAATACTAGAGCCTTAAACAGTAGAGATAAAAAAGAAATCATAATATGGGACAGACAAATGCCGATTTTTCCAGGATGGTGATGGTTAATTAATATAAGACTTATATATTCCACCCACACCAACGTGTTTAAACTTTTTTAACTAAAAAAAGTTAAAAATTAGTTGCTATACCGTACACACCCCAAGGTGGTTTGAAATTTGTCTTTTCAAAATGACTGCAAAGCGTAATCAACAAATTGAAAAACCTAAACCTGATTTACTTAAACTAGTTTAGTTAATCGGTGTGAATATGTTTTTTCAGTTAATTTGTAGGGAAATGCCAATTAATGAGAATTTTTCTGTGTGTCGTGAATTAACAGCGCTAGTGCTAGGCTCGTGGGAACGTAAGATGGGATGACCCATGCCGAGTTCAATCTCATAATATAATTTGCTAATTATAGAACATTTGATAACGTAATTAAACATAAATCATTGTCAATCTAAAAAGAATAGAGAACTTTTGTTTTTTTTTTGCATCCCTACCGCATGCTATTACAACTTCAAATTAACTTGTTTTTCGATCGCCAACTTCGATTTAACTCTTGTTAATATGTCTAAACTCGCAAGACAATATCTTTGAGTCCAGATCATCTCTTGCCAAATTCAGTTGCGTACTGTTTTCGCAAAAATAATCACAAAGATATTAATTAAAAATTTATCAATCACTGTCAAGTAAATGAAAACACAAATATTTTGTTTTGGTATTATTTCCATTCTACTGCACTCTTTAATTGATTTGTTTTCATAAATCTAGGACAAAACGTTTCTTGTTGTTTATAACTATCTTTCTTGCTAACTGCATGACGTCACCTTTGTACAACGTCAATCTTGGACAACAACTTCATGGGGTTCTTTTCAAAATTAGTTAAGTCAAGAAGGTTGTTATTTAACAAATGAAAGGTCTTTCTCTTGTTGATTAGCAGATAGTTTTTGGTTTACTCAACTTAGATTTCCCAACTAATTTAACAAAGGTCATTTCGTAAAATATAGCGTTCAAGAATGTTAGTCGCTTTTTTCCTCCAATATAAGCGCCCTAAAACAATGGTATTTATGAACAGACGATATAAGAGCTGTGTAACCCGTTGTTTTTGTGAACAATAATCCCCAGTGGCGTGCCAGTCGACGATCATGAAAATACTAGAACAAATTTGAAGAGTGATATCGCTAACAAAAGTCTAAGTTTGAGAGCATTTACCAATAGTCTTCACCGTTATTCCTACGATCAATTTCGCATTCAGGAAACACTGCAGAGTCATAATACTTTCCTCGCAAATTGTGGGCTGACTGACCAACTAGAAGACACGTCATTTGCAACGAACGTTGGTAAGAAATTAAGCTTTTTAATGAGATATTAAACAAGCATTCATTGCGTTTCTGTTTGTCCCACAAAGGTAGACTTCTCTTTTCCATAGGCAGACCTCGTAATCCTGTGTGACTACTAGGGCAAACTTACTGTAAGAGTTCGGCTGCAGAGGGGTGCTGGAATCTTAATCATCAAAGACATTTTAGGCCATTTCTCAATTATATGTTAAAATTTTATACTATTACTCAGCTGTCAGTAAATTTTGCGGATCTCAGTTATCCTTTTAGACGCATCTTTTTCAGCAGACTTGCAGTTATAATTTTCACTTCTTGGCTTCGATATACATGAGCTGGGCCTCGCTTACGTCACTGGGTGAATATTGCAGCACGTCATAGCAGCTGACTTCAATATTTTCAAGAAGAAGATAATCTTCTCTGTAATAGACAATAGTAACCCTTGAATGGTGTAAAGTTGTTGTGTTGTAAATACGTGGAACGTCTGCCTTGTTAGAGGGGGATAAATCTTAGTACCATCACTCAACGTGTCTCAAAAATCTTAAAATCTTTCTATTATAATTTCAAGTTGATTTTTACTCGAATATCATGACATTTCTTTTAAGGCTTTATAACTGAAACCTGTTAATTATGATAATACCACTCAGCAATATATAATACCGAATCACATAAAGAACCTTTCGTCACTGGACTTATATATAATTGCAATTTTGGTTTCCCTATTCATAAGCATCGAGTTATGAATGCTCTTGGGAGTTGTCTTTTGTCATTTTAATTTAATTCACGAATATATGGATAAAGCGGGCAATTAACATATGAGGCTAAAGGGTTATTTTGCGCAATTTTACAACATGACAAAAATAAACTCGGCCACATCGTGCTCGAGATTCTGTGCAGTATACGCGTCTGGAATGAAAAGCTGGAAACTACTTGGCAATTTGCTCGTTTCTTTTACAGGTTTCCTCAGTTCTATTGGATGTAACCTTGCTTTGCCAAAGTGAATGGTAAGTTTAAAAGCTTAATGGCTGTTAGCGTGTTTGAGGTCAGGTACTGTACGACGTCGTTTTGTTTTGCTGTGAGCAAGTCACTTGACGTTGTTATCACGACACCGTTTTCACAAAAATAGGGCCATTAACGACACAAATCCACTGTTAAATATAGAGCTTAGTGATATCGACTAATTCAACGCTATATTCAATATATTTTTGTAAAGTAACCGCAAATTTCTAATGAATTCAATCTATTCTCTGTTTTCACGTCATGTCATCTCCGCAATGTTGGATGACATTAGCAAAAGATTCCTAACCACAATCCTGACCAAAAGTCTTGGGACACTTGACAAAACGACAACTGGTGACGCATTGTTCTGAAGTGGGAGGTCATTATTTAATTTGCCGAAACCCACTCCCCCCAAAACAATGTCGGAATAGTGGGCTCCCTGTGTGAAAACTATGGTAATTAATTTCTAATGTCTGTTAACCGAAAGGAAAATAAATTAACCGTTAGCACAGCGGACCCGAACACAGTAAAAATAAATGTTCTGTTATTTACCCGTGTTCTGTTTCCTGTCTTTTTGAGTCGTTTAGATGGGATTTGAATGAGGCGAAGGCAGTGATCATCTCGTCTGCCGCTTTGTAACAATGACGCTCCGATTACGCCTTAAGTTTCTATAATCGTCGTTAACTATTAACTGTCATCGGGGGGATAGATTCTCAGGTTTCATAACAGCCCCCCGAGACGTAATCGGGGCGTCATAATTACAAAGCGACAGACGAGATAACATTCGGAAATGTAAACCGCCTTCGCTTCATTCAAATCCCTTCTAAAAGATAATCTGTTGGCAGCCGGTTTCTTCTCTAAGGGTCACTTAAACGAGTGTTTAATCATCGCGAACTGCCAGCAGTCTATCTAAAAGACTGAAAAAGACACAGGAATACTGGTAAATAACAGTACATTTATTTTTATTGCTGATGAAGTGTTCGGGTCCCTTGCGGTTGCAATATGCAATATGCGTGATAAAAGAGAAGAAAAAATTAAACACACACACAAAAAAAAAAGAAAAAAAAAAGATACAAACAAATTTTGCTTAAGTCTTTTACAATTACTATGGTAAAAGACTTAAGTCAACAGTAAATAGAGAAAAGAAAAACATCTTGGAAGATTTTTCAAAAGAGTTAGAAGTTGGGCTGTTATAATCCATCAAAACTGTAGTAAGCCACCTTAAGCTTGTTGGATATGAGATGACTGTAGCATACTACGTATCATCTATTAACAAGAGATTATCAATCTCTTGCTCAATTATCCAACACGCGCTAGTGAAATAATTTTTAACTACACAACTAATACTGTTACACTTATTCCATTGATTTCTTTTGTCTGTTTTGGCTATTCTTGACTGATTGTTCAATGTTATCTCTCTGGTTAAATAAAATTACTCTGCGCTGCTTTTTTAGATATCCATAACATATCTCAGGAATTATTAAGAGTGCCTGGGGACCGTTCATTTTTTATGAGGGAGGGGGGGCTGGTGGGATTTGGGAAGCACCATCTAAAAATCGCATGACCCCCCCTCAGCTTACCAATTTTTTTCACATGGCCCCCCCCTTATAGCGGTCATTTTTTGGGATGACCCCCCCCCCCAAATATAAATTGAACAAACAATATTTAGATTTCAACTTTTTTAATATTTCTCTATTATCACCCTACTTCAAGTTATTGTGCTCACTATGAAGACTATTTACAATCCCTGTACTACAGAGAGCTGTTGTTTAAAAAACAAATCAAAAGAAAGAGAAGTCAATTTCGGATCTCCTAGTTATGGCTCGCCCTGAGCGTGTGGCATTTGGCCTTTCATTGGCATCTTCCTCATCTGAATTGACGAATGCAAGAATGACGTCACTTGAGTCATCTTCTCCCCCAGAGTCAATGGCATCACTGTCATACTCATCATTGTCACTTTCGTCCCTTTCACTACTGTCAGCACTTGCCCTGTTGTCATTTTGTGTCAATGTCCTGGCATTTCTCAGTATTGGTTGGCCAGCTCTGAGAGGACTCTTCTGCTGCAAGCATGAATGTCTTACAATTGCCTTTACTTTCTCACTCTTGCTGCTTTTCAAATGCTGCCTCAGCCCGTGGTGGTTCAAATACTTGTTCAGTTCTGGAACACGTAGCTTTTTAAGCTTGGTTAGATCTTCGCACAACTCAGTCCAAGGATAATCCTCATATGATTTATCTTTTGCGTCCCTACTTAACTTTGCCTTTTCTTCTGCTCTCTTTTTCCTTTTAAATTCCAGCACTTCAAGATGCTGAAGATAATCCACCACAAACTTTGATTTGACAATAAACTTATCTGCAAATAGAGCAACGCTTTCTGGGTGAGATAAAACCAGCCTGCCACTTCCATGCTCTTTCTTCGCTTGGACCCTTGGCTGCCAGTCATCTGGATCACGCCCTTCTTTTGGGGTCTTCTGGTAGGAGAGGTAGTGGTATTCCGGTAGGCAGGAATGGTCAGGAACTGGTGTAGGGTATCTTTCTATGGGTGGTCCAGTCCATTCACAACAAAAAGAACAAATTTGTCCTACCTTTTCTTGGCAGGACAACTTTAGAAACTCCCTGTAGTTCTCCCCCTCCTCAAAGTGCTCATTCATAAACCTCTCAATCTTACGGAAGTAACAGTGGCCTGGAACAGAGTCTTTCCTTGATCCTGCATTGTGATACTATACCAAGTACGAGAGTGTTGTGAAAAAACTGGAAATCTGTTGATGTGTTGTGTGAAACACATTGTTACATTTAATTTACAGATGTCTTTATTTGGAAGGTTTTTACCTCTACTCTAGTGATAGGCATGTATAAATGTTGCCCTGTGCAGGTAAAACAAAAAGCTATGAGAATACAACATCAAATGGTTACACGAACCATGATTATTCAATAATATCAGTTCAATATAATAAATAAAAAAAAATCGTCTTTCCTTTTCTGGTAGGTCACTAGTTTCTCCTCTGCTGATGATACAACCATACCTTAGGGTCTCCGGAAAACAAGCCTTGACTATATTGTTAATCCAATCGAGATAAGAGCGCGTTACTACATGAGCATCATGAAAGAGGCTCATTCCAAAATGCGCAGTAATGTCGAAAGCGACGAGTCGTGTAAGAAAAGGTTTACAGCTGAACGATCCAGGCAGTTTGACATCTTACAAGCAAAAGAAGCAATCTTTCTAAGTGCGGATGGCTGTTCAGAAAGGGCGAGTGAGTTTTCCATGCCAAGGTACCAGTTGAAGCCCAGTGATGGAAGAAAACTGAACTTCTCCATCAAAGAGCACAGAGCAATGGTGGAAAAGTTGAATGTCATATTGAAAGATCTAAAGGAACACGATTCTACACTCTTTCAGTCCAATGGGCTTGCTTTAAAGCAGGGCGAAGAGTTTGCCCACAGTTTTAATGTAAAACAGATCAAATGTTTAGAAGCTAAGTTGACGAAGGTCACACAGGACATGGATGCACTAGAAAATAAGAAGAGCAATTATAATAGCATATTCACGGGCATACTCAAACAGCACATCAACAAAAGGAGAAAGAAAAAAGAAAACCGCAGAAAGTCAAATGAAAGAAAGAGGAAGCGGACTGAAAACAACGTCCAACGAGTTTATGGAATCTGTGTTGGAAACCCGCTAGGAAATGATCTTCCACAATGCCTTGTGTACCCTCCTAGAACGGCCGTCCCGGAAGAGTGTATTCAAGTTGAAGATGTTGCCACGTCGTTATTTAGAAGAGATGGGCCATACATCGCACAGCTCTTGGAAGGGAATTATTTCACCCATGCTGCAAGAAGCAGAATCACAACCAACCTTGAGCAGGAAGTCAGAGATTATGCTTACACCTTCATGTACCCTGACGAGTACACTCTTACGGAAAGCATTGCTGCTTCTTGCAGCATTGGTGAAAGAGACTCCCATAGCAGCACAAGCGGCGACGAAGAACTCGACGACAGCGAAGATGAAGATGAGTGCCAGTGAAAGTTGCATTCGAAAATAACAGTGTTAAATACTTCTTTTCAGTAGCTACAAATGCTTTTTGACGCCAAACGTTTTTAAAGCAGGAAAGGTTGTAATAAATTTGTATCCTGCCTTCTATGTTTATTCTATAGCAATTTTTTTGATATTCAGACATCATGCCATTGTAAAGTTTTACTAAAATATTTCACGTAACCCCCCCTTTTTCCCTTATTTTTTTGGGATGGCCCCCCATCGAAAGCCATTTTTTTTCGCATGGCCCCTCCACCCAAATCCCACCAGCCCCCCCTACCTTATAAAAAATGGACGGTCCCCTGCCTGTAAAAGTCAGACAAATTCTTAATTTCGCGGCAAGGGTCGAAAATTCGATTTCACTCATATTCCTATGGTAAATAGGCTAGGGCATGACAAAAACTACTGGATAGTTTCTTTTTGACAAAATATCCTTTTATTTCAAAGAAATATGCAAATTACCAAATTACGTTAAAATCGTCATTTGACACACCATTTTATTCAACAAGTTTGAGAGCCTCGCAAGCAAAACCACATCATTCTTCCGTCTCTGAAACACTCAAATATTTTTGTGCAATGTGTAATTGTGTACTGGGTTGATTTTAGGGCATGCTGCGTTGTCTTTTTGGGTGCAAAATAATTAAATTTCGAAGACATGTATTTCATTCACTTAAAAGTACTTCGTAAAAATAATTGATTTTCACCATGTGCGAAACCTTCGAATGGATTAAGCTTCTGGTGGTTGAATCGCAGAAGGATGGTCTACAGATGCCTATAAAAATTTCTTTGGGCAAATGATTGTGAGCGGCACGAGAGCTTTTTAAAGTTCGTTAAAAATGGAGATATTTGACCATCCGTCGTCAAATTTCAATCTACGGGTTAGACATATTCGTCGCACATAAAGCAGAAGTTTGCTTTTGTTTACACAATGTCTGATGCACATCGCCAACTGTCAACTTATTTAATGGTCGAAATGACCCTCTTTCGACACATATGATCACCACTGCATCTAAGTCAAAAACAGCTAAGTGATTTGTAGATAGTTGCTTACTTTGCACTATACCATAATATTACGTTTGATCAACCTTTGATCTGTTGCTGCTTGAATCCTTGCTTACAGGGGTTCCTTGTTTGTTCGTCACGCAATGCTGTCATCCCATTTTACGGGGTAAGGGTAGGACAATTTCTATCCTAATACGTAAGGCTCCGTAAGGCTTGGAACCACAGGAACACACAATCTTGTTGAGTAGGAAGAGATTAATTAAATTAAGCAATGAAAAGAATGAATAGTTAGCCATTGCCTGTGTTGTCATCTTTTACTAGACCACTGCTACCTACATGCTCTGCGTAATACTGTAGCGCTAAACTCGTACCTAGTCTTTTCGCGCTGTGCAATTATTTTTGGTTTACATATAATACAGTGGGCTACCCTCGGGGAAATGGCAGGTGGCCGCTTAAGAGGCCCTGCGCCTAAAAAACGACCGATGATTTCCGGCTAAAAAATAAAATCGGCCGATTTTTATCTCCCAAGCAGAGGTTACCGAATACTATTTAAAAATGAATTTCTTTTGTTTCAGCTTCGCTTTAAACCAAAAATATAGAGCCACAAACTTTTTCCGTCTGATAGCAGCAAAATCAGGCCGAAAATAAGCCCCCGCAAAAAACTGTTCAGAAATTACTATCGCAACGCAAAATAATGAGAAAACTACACAGTGTTGAAGAAAAAGGCCTTTTAATGCAATATCATTCGATAAACATCAAAAACCTGCCGAAGCGATTAACAAATAACGTTTCAAATAATGCATACTAAATTAGATGGAGCGTTGGAGCTGATTTTAAAATAATTATTTCTCAAAAGTTCAACGCTTTTGAAAGCAATCACAGTGGTGAATCAGACATTGGAGGGATATACATCACGTTTCTGGAAAAACATTTTTCGGCCAAGGTATATTGACTTTGTACAAAGCGTTCAAAGTTACCGTGTTTACCGTTATCCTGCTACTTCGGCGAAAAACTTCTCTTTTGCCAATACGGCCGTGGATAGCGTGGTAAACGCCACCTTAAACCTTGCTAGGCATTCAAAGACCATCCTGAGTAGAAGAACGTAGAATTAAAAGAGAAAGGAAGATGAAAAATACGCAGAAAAAGAAAATAACTCGAAATTACCATCTGCTAACGAAAGTTGAATCTGGAAAATGTCGTGGCGTGACAGCGGCCATTGACGTCATTTGTCACGTCAAGTCGCACGAGCGTGGGAAAACGAGTCTGCAATGTCCTTCGGGTGGTCAGCGGCTAGGGATCCAGTCGTGACCCCATAACTCAGATCACGCTGCGGCCAAAACGGTGTGGCGGTTGGGGAAGTACTTGTTTTTCAGTGAACATCATTTGTGAAAAATAACATAACATTGTTCCACTAAACGTTTTCTGGCCGGGAAAAATTGTTTTCCTATTTGTGCATTCGTTTGGATTCCGCCGCTATTTATACAAATGACGTCAATGGCCGCTGTCACGCCACGACATTTTCCAGATTCAACTTTCGTTAGCAGATGGTAATTTCGAGTTTTTATTTTCTTTTTCTGCGTATTTTTCATCTTTCTTTCTCTTTTAATTCTACGCCCTTCTACTTAGGATGGTCTTTGCCTGCCTAGCAAGGTTTAAAGTGGCATTTACCACGCTATCCACGGCCGTATTGGCAAAAGAGAAGTTTTTCGCCGAAGTAGCAGGATAACGGTAAACACGGTAACTTTGAACGCTTTGTACAAAGTCAATATACCTTGGCCGAAAAATGTTTTTCCAGAAACGTGATGTATATCCCTCCAATGTCTGATTCACCACTGTGATTGCTTTCAAAAGCGTTGAACTTTTGAGAAATAATTATTTTAAAATCAGCTCCAACGCTCCATCTAATTTAGTATGCATTATTTGAAACGTTATTTGTTAATCGCTTCGGCAGGTTTTTGATGTTTATCGAATGATATTGCATTAAAAGGCCTTTTTCTTCAACACTGTGTAGTTTTCTCATTATTTTGCGTTGCGATAGTAATTTCTGAACAGTTTTTTGCGGGGGCTTATTTTCGGCCTGATTTTGCTGCTATCAGACGGAAAAAGTTTGTGGCTCTATATTTTTGGTTTAAAGCGAAGCTGAAACAAAAGAAATTCATTTTTAAATAGTATTCGGTAACCTCTGCTTGGCAGATAAAAATCGGCCGATTTTATTTTTTAGCCGGAAATCATCGGTCGTTTCTTAGGCGCAGGGCCTCTTAATAGGGGTTGGCCGCTTAATTTTTTCACTATCGGGTTATAAATTTCTTAGCAAACACGGAGTCAATTCAAGACAATCATGATAAACGTCATTCTCGGAGACCCAAATGGGTCTTCGCCCGAACTTTTTTCTCACCCGTTTAGACTTTTCCCCGCTCCCACTAACTGCCCGTGGATAATGATTGTCTTGAATTGACTCCATGTTCACTAAGAAATTTATAACCCGATAGTGAAAAAATATTCAAGGTACACCAACCTCTATTAAGCGGCCAACCCCTATTAAGTGGCCACCTCCCATTTCCCCGAGGGTAGCCCACTGTATTATATGTAAACCAAAAATAATTGCACAGCGCGAAAAGACCTAATTGTAGGTCCGAGTTTAGCGTTACAGTATTTACGCAGGGCATGTAGGTAGCGGTGGTCTAGTAAAAGATGACAACACGGGCAATGGTTAACTATTCATTCTTTTCATTGCTTAATTTAATCTCTTCCTACTCAACAAGATTGTGTGCTCCCTGTGGTTCGGAGCCTTACGGAGCCTTACGTATTAGGATAGAAATTGCCCTACCCTTACCCCGTAAAATGGGATGACAGCATTGCGTGACGAACAAATAAGGAACCGCTGCAAGCAAGGATTCAAGCAACAATAGATCAAACGATGATCAATCGTAATATTTTGGTGTAGTGCAAACCAAGCAACTATCTACAAATCACTTAGCCGTTTTTGACTTAGATGCAGTGATGATCATATGTGTCGAAAGTGGGTCATTTCGACCATTAAATAAGTTGACAGTTGGCGATGTACATCGGACTTTGTGAAAACAAAAGCAAATTTCTGCTTTATGTGCGACGAATGGTGACATAAACACGTCAAATGGGCTTTTGGACCTGCCTTTTACGGCAAATAAGATTAGAACATGTCGAAATTATCAGCTCTGTGTCTATTTCAACTTAATATAGCTCAAGATATGTGGCGCGTGCTAAAAATATATGTCTAACCCGTAGATTGAAATTTGACGACGGATGGTCAAATATCTGCATATTTAACGAACTTTAAAAAGCTCTCGCGCCGCTCACAATCATTTGCCCAAAGAAATTTTTATAGGAATCTGTAGACCATCCTTCTGCGATTCAACCACCAGAAGCTTAACCCATTTGAAGGTTTCGTACATGGTGAAAATCAATTATTTTTACGAAGTACTTTTAAGTGAATGAAATACATGTCTTCGAAATTTAAATATTTTGCACCCCAGAAAAACCGCAACATTCCCTAAAATCAACCCAGTACACAACTAAACATTGCGCAAAAATATTTGAGTGTTTTAAAGACGGAAGAATGATGTGGTTTTGCATGCGAGGCTCCCAAACTTGTTGAATAAAATGGTGCGTCAAATGACGATTTTAACGGAATTTGGTAATCTGCATATTTCTTTGAAATAAAAGGATATCTTGCCAAAGAAACTATCCAGTAGTTTTTGTCATGCCCTAGCCTATTTACCATAGGAATATGAGCGAAATCGAATTTTCGACCCTTGCCGAGTTTTTTTCCATATTTATGGACAGGAGCTCTTAACAGCAAAATCTTCGGGCACTTTCCCGGCGCTTCTGGGTTCTAACGCGATATCAGCGGTAAGGTAAGCTGTATTTCATCGCTGTATCCAGGCACCACCATTATGATAAAAATATTTTTGTTTCTACCGTACGAAATACCTGCAAAACGAAGAATGGTTGCTAAGGAACGATTCCGCCCTTCCACTTTACTCGCAACGCTTTTGGTGCCAAGTGGCTGCATTTGATGAACCAGCTTACATCGCGTAGGTTCTTTTATCATTTATCTCCTTCCAAAAGCAGCAAATGCTTGGCATTTCAGTTTTCCATAATTATAGAGTAGGGCATGCGGAGATATGCTGGCTGCGTGTCAGCTAAACGAAGCACGAGTAGGTAATGAATGATAACGAGCTTTTTGAATCAAGGTATCCTCAAAAGAAATACACGTGCGAACCGATGAAATAAGTCCTCTACAAAATTTGATGTCCTCAGTTGCATAAAATGAAAAAGAAAAAGCCACGTCAAATGTTTAAAGCCAGGGATATCAAAGACTGAATTTTCTTTTTAAATAAATAAGTTCTTAAAATAAAAATGCAAATTTTACTTACGTGTGCCAAAGGTATAATTCTCGTATTAAGTATAGGGTATCACTTCTGAATCACCTTTTCCAGGCAATACATGTATTTGCGTTTTGAAAATGAGAGTTTTATTTTATTGTGAAACAGTCTAGACAAACCTTGATTAATAATTCAGTTAGTAGCACCTCTCACTGAGTTTGTTTTATTGGCTTTATCTTCTTCGCATAAATATTCTAAAACAACGTCTGCAGTCGAAAAAACACTTCAAAGGACAAAACAACAATAACATACGTTTGGATGAAATTTACACTTTCAGCTAACCCTGAAGATTGCAGATCTAAGTCCAGGTCACCGTTATGATTTAAATCGATGTTGCCCGCACTGACCTAACTGAGTTTAATGACGGGATTTAATTTCATGACTGCAAATGGCATGTATCTTGGAACGAATCAAAAAACGCTAGAAAGCAGAAAACGCCGACCAGTTTCATAATGATACACGATATCTAGCTCATTTAGTTTCAATCATGTAAATTGTTTTGTCAAGCATAAATGAACTCGTTACAGCACTGTCTCGCAGTGTAGATTACAACCCCTAGAAACCTTTGTTGTCATGAATCCCCTCTTGTTATTATCATGGAAATTTGTGAATTGTTTCGCAATTGTTTTCAAGCACCAAGCGACTTTGTTCTGTTATTTTTTTTTAGTACATCATCAACTTTTATTATTGTGTGCGCTAAAATAATATTTGAAATCCTCTTGCACAAATTTGTCCCCAGGAAAGCTACGTTAATTGTATAAATACAAATTTGTAGGCACTCAAGAATCGTCATTCATTGATTTACACTTAGCTTTCAAAACCCACAAGCTGTGAAATGGACTGTTGAAAATGCTTTATTTACACTTTGTCGTAGAAATGCATGTCTTTATTGTGTGTATTGATTATATAGCCAAACACCATAAATTAAAAGCCGAGTGTAGTTTAATCTTGAAAACCTTCCCTCCCCCTCCCCCTGGAATGCGGTCCATTTTGCACAACACCAACAGAGGTACCTGTTGGAAATGTTGACTCAAATTCTAAACCATTGATTGCCATCAATTTATTGTAACGTTCGGGATATTTTGCTAATACAAGGTGATGTCCTGTTTCCAGTGAATTAAATAGATAAATAAACCAAACTTGCAATAACAGCTATGATGGTTTTTATAGTCAAATATTTACAATGCGGTTTACTACGTGGCAACATTGGAAGAAAAGCAATTTTTTGAAAATCCACTAATATCAGTAGAGTAGTATTTTAAAGTAGTATTTGTGCCAAGAAAAACTGTCCTGATTAACGGTCGACCTATGGCCTCACTCAAGACCTCGCAGACTATGGTTTCCATACACATGCTGTACCGTCCTTAATTGAGGCAAATAACATGGTAATATTCATGTGACTGGAAGAGTTGGAATCCCGGGTTGGAATGTAGCCAAGGCGCGCGGTGGCGAGGAACATAGAGTGTTGATTTGAGAACGTGACGGTCTTACATGTATTTGGTTTTACTTGCGCTATGAGAGGAGACGATGGTGATGATGTTGTTTTATGACACGTTGCTGACTACTCTTGCAAAACGTTTCGATTGAGTTTAGGTCGTAAAGAGATGTCCACTGCAAGACCAACGAATTAACAATGATGAAGATTTAAAGACCTGCAAGGCATCAGAATCTAAAATAAGCATAGGCTTACATATGCAGTTGAAGCAAGTCAGGTTAACAAACACCATCTGACGCTAAATCGGTAAGGTTATAACAGTAGCTAAAAGCTTCATGTTTTATTTCGGTAGCGTAACTTTTTCTTTAAAAAAAAATGTAATGAAACGAAAAGGCCCGCCTTATTCAAAGCGAACTACTTTAGTGTTCACATTTACGGTAACCAGCGATTCCAGCGGAGTTTCCGGCACGCCAATGCGGTCAAAAAACATACCAGGTAAAAATATTGTCATTTATTCCAGACACTTCAACTCCAACAACTGTATCCGTTCATTAAAACTGCAAATTCCATCGCTGACAGGCAAAATTATTATTTCGTTTTCTTTTCTTCATTTTATTGCCCGTCTATTAGTATTTGGGTATGTGAGAATTACTTTTCATATGATTATCATTTTGCAATAATTTTTCGGGCGTCGATAAAACCAGGAACATGGAACATTCCGGAACATCCCGGAACATTCCATAATTCCGGGATATTCCATGTTCCTGGTTTTATCGACGGCCTAATTTTTCTATAAGTTTACGTTATTTTCTGGCTTTCTAAGAAGATAGCCCGTGAAATATAAACACACAGACTTAATGACGTGATATGACGTAACAGGACGTCAAGACAATCAGTATATAATTATAAGTTTTCTACTGTAGGCATTACTTTGGTTTTGGCTTGACTACGGTTTGAGATTGGCTGAGTATAGTCTAATTGGTAATAAGCTGGTTTGAAGTTGGTTTTATGACACTCAATTAAAAGCCGCTCTTAATAAAATTGTACCGAAAGTCAAAATATCAGGCAGATTTTTCGGGCCTGCCATCCCTCCTCAGTGCTAAGTTTTGAATGAGGATACACCATCGAAAAAACAAACAATAGCACGCGTAACTCTGAGTAAGACAGCGTTAAAATTATAGTGAATTGATGGACTGTCCGCGAAGACCAAAAAGAGTCGCCGGTGTGGAGAGGTAGCCGTTAGTGGTGGAGGTTCGACTTATTTACAAATTATAACTTTGAACTATCCACACTGTGCCAGGCAGTCCATGAATCCATTTGGGACACCGAAATTTGTTAATATATCACAGCCCGAGGGGGTTCAGATCCATTACCCCTCCCCCGCTTTGTACCGTGGTGGGAAGATGAGTTTGCGTGAGCCTTCGAGCCTTTGGCATTTTATACTTGCACCTGACTTGTAGTTCGGTCGTCTTAAGGTACACAACAAACTATCTGACTCGAAAGTATAAGAAAAAAAAAGTTACACAAAATGTAATATTTTGCATACGGCTTCCACGGCGGCCTCTTGTGTCAACAAGGAATGGGTTGGCCCTGGTAAATCAATTAATTTCATGTATTTAATTAAACGAAAAATCCCTATCAACTGAATGCTACATTATTGAAAGTTTGGCTGCATACCCCTACAAGGAAATTTCCAAGAAGGTGAAAAACAAAGCTAACATTACAAGGGAAAAACAAAGCAAACACTAGGAGCCATCGTTCAGATGCAAAGTGTTGACTTAAACAGCGTGTTGTCTTTGATCTTTTCATAATTTTCGAGCTCGGTCTTGATAGACCTTGAAACCACAGCCGACAAGAAAATTGTTTCTTTTGAAGCAGATGCTCAAGTGGCCTGCTGTGCTGCCGGAGGCGTCATTATAAAGACATTACCAGCAGTTCAGGCTGTCTGCGACACAGGCAAATGCTTAACGGACCACGAGGGTGCCTATAGGTTGTGACATAGGCTCAGCGTGACATTCGATATTATTGAGTTCGTCACCTCCGATTTCAATTGAAATAAAGCTATCAGGAATTTTCAACGAACGGTTACTTAATCGGTTACAAAAAATAGGTTCGGATTTTGCCTTAGTTTCTTTGTCGATTTGCCAAGTTTTATTTTTACAATTGTCCTGCAGATTGTGTCTGAGACGTTATAGCCTTCTGCTTAATGAAACACAAGAAAATTGAACTGGAACAGATCGACTAATCTATGATTTATTTATGTTATTTAACAAGATATATTTGACTGTCATGGAGTAAGAACCGTCATGGAGTAAGAACCGACATTGTTACATCTCGTCAAGAAACAGGTATTTAAATTCGACACTACATGTTCATATAATTAGGACTGAAATAATGAACTTTATGCAGTTGTGTGAATTCGTTCTACACTGGAATTGGCATATGAATCTCAAAACAGTTCTGATTTTATAATAACGAAAGCAATTTCTGTTTTTTTTTTTTTTCCTTGTAGATACGAGAACATCTATATTCAATAGCCTTTCTCGCGCATTGCAATTTGCATTTCTATATAAAAAAGGACATTTCTCAATGTTGAATTGAAACTTCATAATCAATTAAAGCAACTTTTCGCAGAACCGCTAAAACATTTTAAAAGATATAGCAATATATTCTTCAATTTTGTTCATTTTACCTACCAGTCCATCTAATAACTGACTTCAATCATGATTTTACACGGTGCAGCAGTTAAGATTCTTCAATCTACTTTTTTCTCATTTAAATTTACAAACCCCGAGAAGAGTTGCAACACAAACAATTATTATAATACTAGAAGCATTTACAATTAAGTATCTGGCCAGTTGGAGTTAAAATATACCCCGTCGGGCAAAGTGCCATCTTAGGTGAAATGGGATTTTGCTTTGCGATGTCGCGCGTAAAAGCATAAAACATTAACAAGGTTAACATTTTATTTGTCGGACTTTTAAACCTGGATATGGCGTTTTTTATCGGTAATAATTCTAAAATAATAATAAAACGGATTCCATCAATTTAATGATGTATTTTTCGAATCGCGAAAAGAGAGAAAAACTTGATGGTTAAAGTTTTATTTTTCTTCATCACAATACCCACAGCAGGGGGGAAAATGCCGTCAGGTTGCGCAATTACACGGTAAGATTCATTGAAAAACTCAGACATGAAATATTAATGATATTAACATGTTTTCCTGTACTTTTAAAATCAGACCATCATTTTAGAATGAGCACAAGGGGAACTGTTTACTGCTTGCATACACACTTTTTTCAAGTCTTGAACGAAGTTACACAGGACGTTGAGTGATATATCAAACACGAAAGACCCTGTTTGACCACATATCCAAACCAACCGAGAAGAGAGTTGAAAATACGACGAGTAGCCGAGTATTTTTGACGAATTTTGAGATGTTCAGAATTGTGGTGAGACACTGTGTTGATTGTTCGATATATCTTCTCAATCAAAACAAAAACAAATGAGAAAACGAAAAAATGTAGGATCGTAAAAATGCATGCTAATAAAGATAAGATATCCAAGCACCGTCACGATCATCATTTTGAATAAACCTGATGAGTATTTAATGATTTTGCGAAAAAAAAAAAGCATAAAGGCTATTACCAATATATCGCCATTTTTACCAACAGTTTGGTGTACTTTTTAACGTCATTTTGCAAAGAAGAAAATATCGTCAAAGAGCAAAATTCTTAGTGAGGAAGAAAAATGCCAGAAATTTTTTTTTGCTAGCGATAAAATCTTGCCAATGATTAGAAGTCAAAGTATTGAAACCGATTTTACACAGCATCATAACTTCTCAAACTCATTAATAATTTATCAAGTTTAAAAAACAAAAATGAAATCGTGACTGTGGCGATGTTTGTTTCAAGTCGTATTTTCCCAAGTATTGTTGTTATTATTTTGCTCAAGTGAACTGAACACTGGGAATAAACCAGTTCGACTTTACCTCCCGTCTCGACTAGCTAATGCTACCCGTCGAGTATGTGAATTTTTTTCCAACCTACTTTATTGTTTTCATTCTTTTATACTGTTAAGTTTGGGCTTTTTGTTTGCATGGATGAAATTTTCCTTGTTGCTGTTGTAAAAAAAAAAACAAAAACAAAAACAAACAATGACGTCACTTCCGCTTCCTCCCACTGCGTTAATTTTCTAAAACGACAAATGTAAACTGGCGGCCGCTGGCGGTGAAAAATGAATGGCTACACTGCGTGGGTTGATGTTTTAACATTACCTGTTGCAAAGCCATTTTTACTTTTCTTTCTTTATGCACTTCAGTGGCTTGATGATTAGGTTAAGTATGTCAAGCTAGTAAAGTATAAAGGAAGACAAGTAAATTTGATTCAACAATAGGTGGTGTCGTTGAAAAAGGTTTTGGTCCTTAATCGTGGTAAAGAACAATAATAATTAGCAGTAATCGTTTATCTCTCACGATGTGGTCACTTGCATCACTTCTGATGTAGATCGCGAAGTTTCAACTGCGGAATTCTAGTTATTATCTGGGTCTTCAACAGATGAACGACAAAAGTGAAACAAAGAGTAAGTTATTTTTGCCCCGGTAAAAATATAAACAGTACATTAATCCTTTAGGGTGTCTAGTAACCCAATCAGATTACTCGCCCTCATTGCCTATTCGCTAACAGCAACTCGCGCTCGTAGTGTAATTGTTAATTAACAACCAAGACTTACGTGCGTAGGCCTATTAATCAAGTTTGCTTCCAAAGGAATTTCACAAGGTTTTTACTTTAATCTTGAACACAAGGAAAGTGTTCTGTAGCTAATTCTATTTTTGTCGCTCTCCAAGATCTGTTAAAAACCGGCATTAAATTAACGCGAAGCTAAGAGTGTCGATGGAGACCATGCACTAACCATTAGCAAAAATTATCCCATTTTAATTGATTTCACCTAACTAATATTTATTTTATAGTAGCCTTTTTATTCGTTATTACAAAGGAAACCTGAGAAACAGGTTAAAAAATGGGCTGTATTTTTTTTTAGTCCTGGGTTCTAGCTGTGTAAGCCTGCTTGTCGGCGTTTCGTTCATCCATAGATATGATGGAGGGTGACCGCATAAGATATACGGTGAAATACATACATACAACATACATAATTCGTCGGTAGATTGGTTACTTAGATATAAGGACCCAGCTGCATTCTAAAATGTTGATAGAATCATCCAAGCATATTTTGTCTATGTCAGTTCCCAGATATTTTGCCGGTTTACAAAGAGCCCTGAACTTTGGCTGCGCAACATGAAAACTATAGCAATGCCTGCATGCGATAAAACCGGATTCTTGCTTGATCGGTAGATAAGTAATAATGACATGTTGAAAAAAAAAAAAAAAAAATTAAAATTTTTACATTTATCAGACATGCAATCGATCAGTGGTTTAATAGATCTTAGTTACGGCCCGTTAAAATATTAATAACCGTGCAGAATAGTTGCTGGTACATAAAGGTGTTTGTTTTGAATGACAAGAGAGGATTGAAATGAGAATCGTAAAATAGAAACAACAGTATTTTCGGGCCTGCTGTGCGGCCCCGTTCTTAAGTCGCAGTGAAAACTGCTTCGGGCTTTTTACGTTGAAAGTTCCGTTTTAGAAATAGCTCACGGAAGGAAAATCTTTTGATTGTCGGCTTGTTACGGAACGGCGAGTGGGAGTGCAAAAATGTAAAAACTTAAATTAAGGCTAAAAGCACTGAAAGAAAAATACAAGATCGACGATGAAGCTTACAATCTGTCAAGATATCTCAAGATATCTTAGTAATGCGTTGTTGTTCAATAATTTATATAATGTAATTACGCTGCGGAGAGTACAAAGAAAAGAATCTCTCTTGCAGAAATCAAAATTTTTGACACCATCACAGTTAAACAACATTATTATTAACTGTCTGACTTCAGGCACACATGTATTCTTGTACCTATTGCCTGCAGTTCAATAAAATGCTGGTGCCTCCATGTTTTGTTATTTGTGTTAAGGCGTTAATTTGCTTACACGATTTTGGTATCGCGGTTTCATTTTTCCATAAATAATTGAATAATGAAATCTCATCGAGCATCTTTATTCTTATTGGCGTTTGTGGTACCTTCTGATTTATATTTAATGTAATTTGGTAAAATATAAAGCCTCAGCTTAGCCTAAACTTTGAAGTCTTCAAGAGATCTCTTTACAACAACTTGTAACCTGTGATATACCAAAACTGATAACCTTGTTCTTCTATAAAGGTGCACAATGGAAAACCTCGATGGCTTTGGCTTGAGAGTTCTGTTCGTCGGGTTTCTTTGCCTTGCCAGCGCTAGGTAAGTTAAATTTAATACACTCTTTTGTTAGCTTAATTATTAGGCGCTGTTTTGATTTTCCGAAGTACGATGGTGGATTGAACAAAGTACGTTTAACAGCTTTAGTGATGGGCGCTGGTTTTTACGTACGGAGCTGATGATTAAATTTGACTTCATTCTCAGCTTCAGTGTTGTGGTTTGTCCTTAAGCTATGCAGGCATATATAGGGGCCTTAATAAATAACTCTCGATTAGTTAAAAGAAACTTTATGGGCGAAAATACACAAGAATCCTGCAGGCAAAATATCTCATAACACATGATGGCCCCCCAGGTGAGGCATTTAACGTTCTCTAAAGAACAAAGCCATTGCAAAAAAGACAAGAAATTTTATCATGAAAGTTAGTACATCAAAGCTGCAACAAAGAGCTGATTTGCATCTTAATTTGCTTAAAGTTCAGTAGAAAATGCGATCATAAATAAATCAACCAGATCGTCTGACCGACTGCCGTGGGCAAATTTAAATGTTGATGTTAAGTTTGGCAGAAGGCCTACGCACCTTTCTCCCACACCCAACACAAAACCTGATAAAACGATTCCAATATTTTTGCTCCGTCATTCAGGTATCCAGCATTGCTGGATGGAAATGTTAGGGCTCCGTCCACACTACCGTGACGCCGGAGGAATTTGAGGCTAACAAAACAATCACAACAACTGGTTTTGAGTTTGAGGAAAACTCGGTCAGGGAAATCACATAAAGATCGTGACGCCATTGTTTTTGAAAAGCTCCGTTTTTACGTGTTTTCCGTCCACACGAAAACGAAAGGCCGGACGTTGCCTAAAATAGTGTAGGTATCTCGTGCTCTCATATCTGAGTCAGTTGACTGTGTTTGCACGAAAGTTAGTTCAAGTACTGCCTGTTCCAATTTTTGGAAAAGCCCTCATATTGGGAAGACTTCAGTATCTTGCGTTCGTTAGGTCGCAAAAGGTTTGAAATTTCTAGATATCATCTGTTGTTTTCTAATTCAGAGTAATTCAAAGACTTCCCTCAACTAATTTCTTCCACGACTTGTTAGTTTGCATAACACTCAAGATAGGCTTTTCTGGTACAAATATGCTAACGAACTAAATAGTGGCAACTTGAAGATGTGAAAGATGTTTCAAAATTTCACCAAGCCAAAGTATCCCATCGCTGACATACTAGATAAAACAATTATAATTCTCGTCATAGAATATTCCAAGAACAAATGAAAACATAGACTATGAAAACTACCTGGCCAAGCCCCTTTTCTATTGGAAAGTCGTGAAGATAAAATGTGAGAATAAAATCAAGAGCGAGTTTCCTGACAATTGAGAATCGTTTTCAATATTTCTGTCTCGCATATGAATACGGTGAAATCCGTTTTCGCTCAAAGCAAACCAAAAGAAACCAACTACAAACGATCATCCACTCTTTTTTATCTTATTAGTTTTATAATTTCAGAATACCAAAACAAGAAACAGAAAAAATCCACAAACAGACAAAACCCCGAATACGTGCTCACTTATCTCGATCACAATTATTACGATCTAGCTGATCTCATAACATCATTCTTATCAATATTTTTGCTATTTTATGATTGGAGTCGACTCAGAATCTGATATAAACCTGAGATTGCATCTTTTTATTCTGCATTCTTTGAATTTTCCATATAAAGCCCTCAAAAAATATAGATAAATAAATAAATAAATAAATAAATAAATAAAACGTTCAAATGTTGCTGTTTAGAATGGTCAATTTGCTTAGCTACACTTAGCTAGTTCACAGGCATGCCACTTAAACTGAAAGAAACAAATAAATCAACTAAATATAGTAGGCTTAAAATCCCAAACTGGCGGAAGACAGACCAGTAGGCTATTTACAAGCATGACCGAGGAGTTGAACTAACCTCTACCGAGAAACAACTCCAGCTTAGTGGTCAGAGCGGGACTTAAACCCGCAACCTTCGGATTTCAAGTCCGGCGCCCTAACCACCCGTCCACGCTGCCCCCTGTAAAGGTGGTTAAAGTTAGAAGTTTTTGAAGAGAAGACTAAGTTTTCTCCAACCCCACGGACACTTTCCACTACCAACCAAACACAGGACGCTTTGAACATTGCTAGAAGTGTGCATGACGCATGTCATACACGGACCTTGTGCTAGTAAATGACCCGGTTCGGCAGAGTTTATTGTATTCCATTGGCTTAGGGTTCGACCGCTCCCCCCCCCTCCCCACCTCCCCCCCACATTGTGACCTAGTCTCAATAATGCTATACATTAAGCCATTAAGCTCACTCAAATAAACCTGAGGCCATGCCAGTTGTTACCAACACCTCAATTTTAATGATTTTTTTTCTCTTTTGCAAACAACAGGGGAAGAAATAAGACTGTGTCCGAAATTCTCGACGAGCTTTTAATGAAGGGACGTTACGATTCAAGATTAAGACCTCATTATGAAGGTTAGTTTCTTGAATATGTTTTCATTTTGTTCATTGGCTTTTATTTTATTTACTATCTCTAAACGAAGGAAGTCTATTAGGAGTAGGTTACAATGCTTGAACTCAGAAACTTTTGCTTATTTAGCTTTGTTTTGTTTGAAACATTATTTTTTCATTGTTTAGTCGGTGGTTACCTTTACTTTATGATTTCATAATGAATTTGTTTCTCTCTTAGTCTACTCCTTTTTTCTTACATGAACAATCTACTTTCTGTTAACGCTTATGTCATCTCCGGAAAGTTCTGGCAAAATGCGGGGTTTTGATGGGGTATAACGGGAAGATAAGAATTGCATGGTGAAAATTTTAAATGCCAGCTGAGAAATTACGAGTTTTTACGTAATAGCCGAAAACTTAATGCACTGAAAATTTAAATGAGAGCTGAGAAAACCTAAAAAAATGTATCTGATATAAACTGAGACCCCAGCACCCCAATTTAAGGTCATTTCCCAGTATTGCATTGCGCATCCCTGCTGCGCATAATTTCACGCGTGATTAGCGCGCGCGCATTAAAAAATGGCGGCTTTTTCTTTACGGCTGGGCCTCGCCATAGAGGTGAATTGTCATTTTCTCGCAAACGAGTATGGTGACCTATCATTTTTTTTCTCTTGTTTTGAATTGAGTAGTAAATTTCTCCGTGCAAATTAAATATGGACCAATTCTCAGTGTAGAACAAAAAACAATCGTCGGAAACGTGAATTTAGCAAGTGATCGTGACTACAATCATGGTGCTATTATATATGGGTTACTGACCAAGTGTGAGGTCAAGATGGCTGGATATTGGCCAAGTTCTTTTTTTGCGCGTTTATGGACCGAGACGGAGTCGAGGTCCATAAACACGCAAAAAAAGAACGAGGCCAATATCCAGCCATCTTGGCCGAACAAGCTTGGTCAATAAAGGATTTATTATATGGCTTTCGGGGAAATTTTTCTTGCGGGACACGACGGGTAGTCCCGAGGGGGCAAGATAGCTCCATCTTGCCCGCTCGGGTAGCCAATCATAGCGCAGGATTTGATTCATCTTGCCCGCTCACGGAGCTAGCCATATAATAAAAGGATTTATTGGGTATAAACAAGGTGCTGTTGCTCATAAACGAACATGGGGACCCTCATTTTTATTTCAAAACTTAAGTTCCTGTAATATAAACAATCAATAGGCAAAGTTTCACAAAAATCTCAGAACAGGTTCTATTTCAGTGGAATGACCTTAAGACCCTCAAATCATGTCACGTAAACTGATTGAGCAACTAACAGTCATGCAAGAAAACTGTTTTTGAAATATCTGATTGATTGTTTGATTTATTGATTGATTGACAGGTGGGCCGGTGGAGGTGGCAGTAGGATTCTGGGTTCTCTCGATCGATACCATTAATGTTGTCGATATGGTAACTTATTAAAATATAATTCACGAATTACTCTGTAAAAAAAAAAAAAAAAAAAAAAAAAAAAAATCGATGTAAAAATCAGTGACATTAACTGTGGAAAACCAATCGCCACCAGGTTTACTTAGCACCTAAAAGGGTCTGAGAACTTCCGTCAGACTAGTTAGAGCATAAGATATTGAAAACCGTAAGGGTGATCAGGTTTAGCTGGAGATTGATATTTTCCGAAAAAAGCTAAAATCTAAGCAGGGAGAAATACATTATCAGCCAGTCTCTTTAGGCACTTGGAAGAAATTGGCTTTTTTGTATCAGATGGGTCAACGTGATCTTCCGAATATGCCCTGGTTCAAACGAGGCCAACATCTTGCATGCTACTGCGATAAAATGGGAGAAGTTAAATACCCTTTCATTTGTGAACGAGAGAGAATGTCGGGGGGCATGGTACTCCAATGAATGGGTTATATAGGTGTATGCCGAGGGATAGGGTATGGTTTTTAAGGTTCTTGATCCTTAAATAAGGCACAATTGTCGCCCCTGTTGGTATTGTGTTCCCGGTGTGGTCCTTAGTTAGGGTACCTAAATTGTATCAGCTAAAATGGCAGTGCGGAAATTCTCAGCTAAACGACAAAAAAATGGTCTGTTTAAAACTATCCGTAAATATTAAAGTTTTCCCGTTCACACCTTTCTTGGGTTTTGTTTTCCCTTGAATAGGGCGTCTATTTTTGGGTTTGTGCCTTCAATAGGGTATCAACTTTCGATTGCTTCATCCTTAAGTAGAGTCAGGGTTTAAGACCGTTCGCGGCACACACCTATCCAAAATGTATGGGAGTACCCTCCGTACCCCAACCCCGAAGCCGATGAAACCCTAAAAGACTTTTCTCGTTCTTTTTCTACTTAAAAGGACTTCAGCCTGGACATATTCTTTCGCCAAGCGTGGAAAGATGAACGTCTAGATCACGGGCTCAACAAAACCATGTTTCTTAGCAACTTTGTGATGGATCGCATCTGGATGCCTGACTCGTATTTTGTAAATGCAAAGCATGGCTCCTTTCACAAGGTCACTACCAACAACATGATGATAATGATCAGGCCAGGAGGGCTGGTCAACTATAACGCCAGGTGACGAACTCTAATTTCTCCTTACCTTGTCTGTAAGTTGATGGCGAGATCAGGAGAGAGAATACAGGAAATATAACTAACTACCTACGACTTCAAAGAAAAACCTCTAAACCTTTGCAATACGGCTAGCTCCGTGAGTCTGCAAGACGAACCAACGGTCCTGCGCTGTGATTTGCTACCCGAACGGGCAAGATTGCCGATAATATCCAGCCATCATGACCTCACGCTTGGCCAATAACCCATAGATTAGCCTGCATGGCAGGCCTAGAAGGGGAGGGAAAGGGTCAAAGGAGCGCGGGAGTTTTTTTCGCGCGCTCGTTTTTTCCCCTTTCCCTCCCCTTCGACGCCTGCCACGCAGACTATCCATAGATAAAAGCACAAGTGGCTGCGTCACGGGCAGTCTACACCGCCGGTGTACATCGTATCCATGTATCTCGTAATAGTTCCCTGCAAATATCTCACTTAAAGTCAAATTTCCTTGTACGAAAGATTGTACGAGCTTAGTGACCGAGTGGATGTACCATACAAGAAATACGTCAATGAAAGGGGTGGAGAATGGACCGATTTTAACCAGACTTGTGCAAAATGACCAAGAGCGAAGAATTTAGTCAACGTTGCCCCGTTCAACCCGACCTAACTCAGTCAAAAACGGTTTTTAGTCTATAACACCACATTTCTTTTATTTCTTTCTGTATTCATCTTAATAAACAAAAAGAAAAACAATACTGATAGAGAGTTATATATCTTTCTAGAATCACAATCAAAGCAGCATGTCCCATGGATCTCAGAAAGTTTCCTATGGACAGCCAGTTCTGTCCCTTGATAATTGAAAGCTGTAAGTATTGTTTGTTTTTTCTTTCTCAGTTGGAAGTTACAGCACTTTTCAGCAAGTAAAAGTCCTCAATATGCTTACGACTATGAACAAAGCTTTTCATATCTGCGTTAGAATCAGGTCACCCATGGAAAGAGGGAAATTTATCCCGTAGATATTATATTCGGCCCCGATTCATTTACTGAGAAGTCGCTAGGTGGTATCGCTGAAGATCCTCTAGTCAACTTGATATTATAGTGGCAAGTTCTGTTTAAGCCTCACAATTTAATGATCATAAAATTTAAGCCAATTTTTTAACTTCCTAGACACCTCAATACGAGACTTAATAATAAAGTAAAAATAATAAAAAAGCTGGCTACCACCGAGGAAGATTAGTCACATTATAGATACAACAAGCAACGACGCATTTTCCGCGAATTAATTAATAGCGATGATTATGATAATGGCGACGACAACGATGGTGATGATGGTGACAACAATGACCTTGTCGAAAATAACAGTGACGACGGGTTCTTCTCAAACTCATTAAAATAATGATTCATCAAGTTAAAAGGAAACACGACCATGACGGTGGCTGGATACCCTGATCTTAATTAGCATAGATTTTACCATTAATTTCTCCATTTTCTCCTTAGTTTTAGTTTCGATTGAGAAGATATATCAAACGCTCAAGACAATGTTTGACCAAATTTCCAAACACTGCGAGGTTCGTCAAAAATACGACGCTACGCGTCGCATTTTCAACTCCCTTCCCGATGTTTGGAAATGTGGTCAAACACGGTCTTTTGTGTTTGATATATTACGTGAAGATTACCTTATTAAGTGAGTGCGAAAGACGGCGGCAATGCTGTTGAAAAGAAAATGGCTTTGATAATGAGAATGACAATAACAATAACACTCACGTTGTGAATCTGCTCTCTACAGATGGATACAGCGAGGATCACATTACGTTCAAGTGGGAGAATGATCTCACAAATGGAATGTCGTTTGTTCCTAGTAGTACCAAAATGTTGCCTCAATACAGTTTAGTTAACCTGAGCCTCAGCAAGACTTTTAATAAGTACGTTGTCGGTGAGTACTGCAAACACTGAGATAAAATAAAACCGAAAACAACTCTTCATTTTCAAGTACTAGGAGCTTTTTCTAGACTACATGTACTCAATTATTGACATGCTGTAGAGAGGGGATCGTGTAGCTTCTGGCGATTCAAAATTAAAGTTTTTGGACTACTGATTTGAACGCTTAGTCACCCGCTTGGTAATCATTAAAAAATAGCTGAAGTTTTGTAAATCCAAGAGCCAATACAATCGACGTACACAATTTTACTGACGATAATCATTCTTAAATCATCCCACTCCGCGGTAACGTAGTTTCCAACATAGTGACCGCTAATGGCAACGGCCTCTCTATCAATCTTAGTACTCGAGAAAAATAGTAAGGGGATATCAAATCCCACCTCACACTTCCCATTGCCCTCTTTCCTCCTCCCCCTTCTCAAAAAAAAGTGCGATGGTATATTTCTCTTCCTTGTGTTAACGATTATTCAATTCTTACTAGGAAACTGGTCCGGTATAAAAGCGACATTTACTTTTGAACGGATGTCAAGTTATTTCTTTATCCACGTGTATGGACCATGCGCATTGATCGTCATCATCTCCTGGATCTCTTTCTTATTGCCTCGGAGTTCTCCTCCTGCGCGTATCACACTGGGGGTTACCTCTGTCCTAACTGTCGTCACCATTCTGAACATGCTCAACAACTCTATGCCAAAGGTACTCTAGATCTATTTTTAAAATGTTATTGTGATGTAATGATGTAGAAAAGTTCGAACATCCTTTCAGATCGACAGAAATTTTAGTATACCAAATTACCAAGGTTAAAAAACAAACAAACAAACAAAATAACAGACGAAATGATTATTTAATACAATGAGGAACAAGAATTCTGGAAAACTGCGACGGATTAGCAAAGACCCAGTTAGGCAAAATTTCTCAAGTTGCGCCATATCCAAACAAAGGAGCACTAGAATGCTAATCTGTAGCCTAATAATTAATAGGCTCAATTGTCAGCCGCTGTTTGGGAAAGTAGCCCCCTCGGGGACTGGACCGAAAGGAAAAGCGGAAATCGAGCCTAAATAATTAGTCACAAAAAACGTATTCTAACAATGCAACTTTTAACAACAAAATCAACAACAACAACTCAAGACTACATAAAACAACGAGTAAAACAACGATGAAGACTACACCAGCAGTTGTAGCAACAACAAAGAAGAACGAGAAAGAGAACAACAACAGTGAAAATACAAACGAACATAAACATAAAAACAACAATGCCAGACTTCTTACGAGTTTACCTCCGTTCAGGTTGCTAAACTGTTTGCCACACACACACAAAAAAACCCCAGAAAACTTCACCCTGGCGATCGCACTATACAAACAACTGATACCTTGGCATAAATGCTTTAGTATCAAACACGACAGTGGGTTTCCCGCTAGCCTGCGGCACAGCCGGTCGATCAATGTAATAGTGAATTTATATTGATTTTTCCTTGCAGGTGAACTACGTGAAAACTATCGATAAATACCTCATCGGATGTTTTCTGTTCGTGTTTGCCACTTTAGCAGAGTATTCCTTGGTGTTGTTTTTAGCTGCTAGGATGAAAAGATATCAAGAATCTGACGAGTATAAGAAGGAAACTTGCAAAAAGATAGACTTCGACATTGGCAGTGACAAGCCAGAGACCAACGGAAATGGCGTTGTAAACAGGGTTCGTATAATTATTTTAATAGCATTTTAAAAGGTAATGAAATCCACATTTGGGAACTTTTCTTAAGATTTATCTGAGAACAATAAAATATGACTTGTCATTGGCCAGGAATCTAGAGGTTTCCATGGAAATCATATTTTGGCAAGCATGAAATTACTTTTCTTTAAGAAAGAAAAGTTTGACTTTTCAACAGTAACTTTTAGCTTTTGAGTTACACTTGTTAACTCAAGAAATTATGATCTCTTGGTTATCTTTATCGGTATTGACAAGTGATGGTGTTCTAGCTCCGATGTCGGATCCAAGATGGCGGCTGTTCTATTTCAACGCCATGTGACGTCATATTTCATGTTATGTACCTCAAAAGGAAAAACGAAATTTTTTTAACGCGCTATAAATCCCCCAAGTTTAAGCTTTAATACTCTAAGAGTTACCGGAGCGAGGGCTTCAAAAGCTACCCCCCCCCCCCCACTCCCTCCTCAGCCCTAGCAGACAAAAAATGCCCTGTCTGAATAGGGTTTCAAAAAGGAAGTGGACTTGAGTGTTACGATATCTCTATTTTCTTATCTTCTTTCTTGTCGTTGCTGTTCCATTGCACAGAGATATAAACCAGAGAAGGTCTGCAGTACGCAGTTACAAATGATGGAGTTTACAAAAATGGAACAGGAGCTGATGATTAGCGATCCCAGTGAAGTCAAAATTTATCAAAACAAATGGCTGAATCTCAAAGAATGGCGAAAGCGTTTATACAAGGAAGAATCCATTTTGGCGGTTGACGAATTTTCTCTGATATTGTTCCCACTGAGTTTTGGTATATTTAACGCCATCTATTGGATTTCCGTTGTCAGCGAATCGCAATCTACGATCAAGGCTTCGTGAGCTCGTGGCATACGATCAAGATGGTGGAGCCATTCCTCGCACCCAAATTTCGATCTGGTAATGTGAAACGGCGTTGCAGAGCTATTTAATTAAGAGTCTATATTTATAAGTTATGGCCGTTCAAACTCCAAAATTTATTGGCTTTAGCAAAAAGAAACAGTTCGTTATGTGGATTTGATATAATACGTTTTACTTTATGGATCGATACCATTATGAAATCAATGTCTCATCTCTTAAAGTTAACAGCATGGCTTACCCCGAGGCGTGAAGGCACAGGTCATTGTTGCAAGAATCAACTTACTGGACAATGAATCTCTAACGACCAGGGAAGTTTACTCCAAACCGTTTATTTTCGCTCGACTTAGTAATCTTAGTAGAAAACAAATCAGGTCACTGGAACAGAATATCCGCAGTGAGAATTTCTCTACACTCCTTTTTCTTTCACGTACTGAGAGAGTTCCTTGTATCATCGAAAACTCCAGTAATTGGTCTATTGTTGACACCAGAGCTTATATTTGCTGAAAACGCAGATCTATATGAAAATTAACTTGTAGCCTCTCTGACTTTGATGACAGTCATCAAACTCTAAGATTTGATACTTACTACACAGTGTGTACGTATGTTCAAGGCGGGACATCACTAGAAATGGCCGCGAGGATTGTGGAGAGGTGCAGTTGGGAACAAATGGTAGAAGATTATGTTTGAACAGGTGAAAACAAAAGTTTGCCTTATATAAATGCATGGAATTGGGGAACTGTATGCATGCCCAGGGATTAAACGAAAGAAAAATCATCTTCCCTAATATTATCTCCCGTTAAAACGTTACGTTTTTATATAAAAAAAAATAATAATAATAATACTATCAACTTTTGTAGGCCTCGTCGATGAGTATTAATAAATTAAGGATAACCGCAAAGTAATCGCCACACGAATATCCTGCCGGTCGTCAGCACAGTCAATTCCTTTCCCGCCTGAAGGTCGTTCGAGATTCGACGTGATTAAAATTATTTCCAAAGTCAAGTCTCTGCTCTGTAGAGAATCGTACACATGTTGTTTAAGATTGTTATCGCGGCTAGTAATTAAAAGAAAAAAAAAATCATTTGCTCTCGCTGCGAGTTTCCATAGCGAAAAAATTAGCTAAAATATTACCCTGCCCCTTTATTCACATTTAATAGCAAGGGCCAAAGATCATTTGATTTTTATAATCCTTTTTGAACCCATTTTAGACATATATAACGAAGAGAATTGAATAATGCAGAGGATTGAGACTTGTGTCTTACATTGTAGAGTCAATTTATTTTTTGCATGAAATATTTATACCATAAATGAGAATATATAACACATGCCTACAGCTTAAAGCCCGCGTCGTATTTCGCCTGAGAGCATAAATATATAAAATTCATAATAATAAATTGTAAACAACGCCGCGTGTTTAATTACTTATTTTATTATTTTCCATCGCCGCTTATTGTATCGACATTCAAGTTCTGCGCAAACAGCGTGGCGAATGTTAAATACCCCGTATGACCCTGCATCTCCTTCAGCGGTCTGCCTGTCAAAATGTTCGCTTTGTTAGCTTTCTGTGACATCACTACCCTTACATTTCGCACCAGTCCCGTCGCAGGGTCAGTGTCCGTAAATTTACGAGGACTGGGCCTCGATGTCTCCGTTCTCCCGCTGTTTGAGATTTCGGATTTCACGAGTGTCTCATCATTGCTAGGAAATTCCTGATTAGTGGGAATATTTTCACTCGCCAAAGATTCTGTCGACTGGTCGCCAGCGTTTTCTCGATCATCTGGCAAACTTGACGATGTCTATTAAAATATAGAGAAAAAGAAACACGTTGAAAAAATATCAATGTTTATTATGTCTTACAGATTCACTTTACACTGTAAGAACTGCGTGATTTATTTTGTGATCAGGGAAAAGCCAGAAGTCAAGGTGACCCAACCGGAAGTGCGGTTGCTGCCTCTCTGATTGGCTGAGACATTTTAAACAGCCAACAAGTGTCAAAGCCTGATTTAGTGATTGGTGATGATAGAACGGTTTTCACTTAAGTATCGTAAAACCAAAACCACACCGATTACTTACTAAGAGGACTACTTAGCCAATCTCAAACCGTAGTAAAACCAAAACGGTAACCAAAACCAAAACCAAAGCCAAAGTAATTGTTTAATTACGTTCCACACCCAATAGCTGTTACTGTAGTTATCAGCAGCTTGACACTCAAACGAGGCGAAAGGGTCAATTCTGCATTGCATTGACCCTTTCGCCTCGTTTGCATGCCTTTTAAAACAAAAGAATATATGACCGCAGTCTCAACTGCAATAACAGCTATTGAAAACCGCTCTATGAGCAATATTAATCCACCCCCCCCCCAAAAAAAAAACACCACCACCACCACCACCAACAACAAAGAACACACAAAAAAGCGAGATCAGTAAGTGTCCATCATCGTGTTTTACCTCGTCACTCGATGCTCTTTCCGTATCAAGTTTTCTCTTCCGAGATGATGAATCCATTGACATTTCTTGTGACTCAGAAACCTATGGAGAGAAAACAAATCACCTTTTGTTCGTCACGTCGCGCGGCCAAGCATTGTGACTTCATGCGTTAGCGATAAGAAGAGAGAGAGAGAGAGAGAGAGAGAGAGAGAGAGAGAGAGAGAGAGAGAGAGAGAGAGAGAGAGAGAGAGAGAGAGAGAGAGAGAGAGAGAGAGAGAGAGAGAGAGAGAGCCTGCAAGAACATTTCCACCGTCTACGGTTGTGTGGTTGACTAAGGACTCAAGGAGGAAGAGCGAAACAATTAAAACAAATTAAAGGAACGAGGACTTACATCCGGACCCAGGTAAGGAACTTGTAAAGGAACGGTTTTCACATCAAATGTTCTGGAAAGACACTCCATGACTTCGATATCTGTAGAAAATACCATAAAAGAAATGAAAAACGCTCTACAAAGTAAATCGTAACACATGCACGTGACAGCAAAAGAAACTTTGTATTCTTACATGATAATAAGATCAAGATCATTGAGCGGGAAGCGGTAAAAGCGAGCACTTGGCAGAGGGAACTAGCTAATTCTAATCTTCCAAGGAGTGAACTTACTGAGAGAAATTAGAAACTGTGAAATGCAGTTGACACTCCTAACAGGAGAAGTAGGCGCTGTGAGACCAAAAGATACTATATTGTCCAATAATTAACAATTAGATCAGGAGCTCGAGTTTTGTATCACGGATAGGAATCTAGAGCGAATAATCTAATTGTTTAGTGTAAATCCATACTAGTCGTTCAAAACTGGATCTAAATCCTCTTCACTGACACTTCGAAAACGCAAAGAAGCGGCCGTCAGTTTGTTAACAGCCTTACACTGCTAGGCTACTCACTATCTACAACAGATTAGATAGTGAGTAGCGTAGCCAATCAGAGAATGGCATTCGGTTAGTAGATTTTTAACTAATACTTGAAAGTGTTTACCTCTAAATCCACAAGACCTCAGGATCTCACAAGTCTTCTGCACTTGTTCAATGCAAGGAGAAAAGGAACAGATTCTTCCACCTTCCGACTGAAATACATGTAATATAAACCACAGTTTGGAATTTTTTTCTAGTTTATTCATGCAACACCAGCAGTGATACGTATAGCATCTGTGAGGTTTTTTGACGAATGTCTCCACACCTATTTTTTAGGAGTGACTAAGGGATTGTAGGGGTTTACTCAAATCGCTGGCGACGACAAAATCATTTCAAGTGCGAAGTTCAACGAGCGGTACAATGGTTCTGCATTTGCGTTGCCGGCCATTCCAAAACACTTCTTGAAATATTTGCTACGCGGTTGGCAAGATATTTCTTGGGCCTGGTTCATACTAGCGACATAACGACATAATCGCTTATGACGCTTATGACGCTTATGTGACACCGACATGAAGACGTAAAGAAAAGATCATTTATTTTCCTTGTACCGTTATGTGCATGCTGCTATGTTGCTTTTATGTCATTATGTCAGCATGTTCATACTACAAACATACCGACATCACGTTCTTCTTATGTCGTTATGTTTATGTCTTTATGACGTTACGTCGTTAACGTGAACCAGGCTCTAGTCTATAAAACGTGGCTTTAGGCAGCTACGAAGATGCACCTCTATAGAACAGCGACTCGACCGCCACGAGATTTGGGTCGGGAGAACTAACTAGCCGCGTTAGTTACAGGCTTTTTAGGGTTTCAGTTCGAAGTGAGCGGGTTTAATGTGCCGGCAGGCTTACTTCACATTTCGTAGATGTCCTCTGCTAAATGCCGACGTGAAAACGGTCCGTTAAAGCTGGTTAACATCAAGTCTCAAATGACAGAAAAAGGATACCAGTTGGCGCTTCGTATCGCCACCAAGCGAAGTCACCTCGCCACCAAACACCAACAAAAAGATCCATACACTAGTCGAGTAAGGTAGTTGAGGGGAATTAACTGGCGAATCGGTTTGCCGCGCTTTTGTTTTGTTACTTTCTTGTTGTGATTGTGCAGTAGTCAGTTTTGCATCCTTGAAATGGACAACGCACTGCTTTCTTAGCTTTTTTTTCGAGTTGCGTATATAGATTATTCCTCGTTCTTTATTCAGCTTCATACAAGCTTTTTAACTTCTGTATGTTGTTCTTTGACCGGATCACTAAATTGCATGCAAGTCGTATTACTGTTACTTACTTTAAGTGCTTCTTTGCTGGATTTTATTGCATCCCATGGTGCAGGTAAGTCAAGAAAGACTGGAAGAAAATGGCCAGTGCGACAGTTTGTTAAGCGTAACAACATATTAAACGATTCTGCATTAGTATAATTATAATAGCAAGTCACACCAACCCAAGAGAATAATTAGCTTTTAGTACGCTCTTAGCTTTTCTTTGCAACCACCTTCTTGTTGTTTATACAGTAGGTTACTGGATCTTTTAAAGAGACATTCAGAAGTGTTTGCATGGATAACGTTTAGACTAAGAGCAAGAAATTTCCGTGCTCAAAGTACTAGACTAGTGTTAAATCACAAATTAAATTAATAGAGTAAATTTCTAAATAAATATTAGTTCAAAAATTAATTTATTACAGACTGACTTAATTTGTTTCAGCGTTAATTTATGAGCCTCCCATGGCCCCATTTTCCCTCCATTTGGCCACAGACCGTTACTGTGTTCAAGCCCCTGGACACTTAATGTCAAATTTCAAATTTTCCACTGACGATATTCGCAATTCAACCAACTTTATTTCAAATCAATAGTATTATTTTTGGCATGGGTTGTTATACCTGCATCAGCAACTTGAGTGAGGCCAAATCCTTCTTTACAGACGTCACGACAACTTACTGTCACTAGATGACCAATCTTGTGATTCTCAAATTCTTTCCTGTCAAAATTCGAAAATTATATAAAAATTACAGACAACAATCAGTTCAACTCCGAGCACAAAAGCCTAGTTTCTAGTAACTACTTCTATTAACTGCACTTTGAACATAGTTTATCATTATGACAAGTTCTACAGCACCAATTGATTAAATGCTGCAAAGCCTTGATTGTCAACACTCAGTAGCTGTTAACCTACAGGACCTGACATTGGGGCACATGGTGGCTAAATGGTAAGGGCACTGACCTCCAGATTGAGCTGTCTGACTGGACTGCAGGACAATTAAATGTGGTAGGGCTAAACAATCTGGCCAAGATGAAAAAGCATTTAGAGGGTCACTGTTCTGCAGTTTTGTTACATGTACTTTCAACTGGTAAATTTCAATCATTATCCATGTCATCTGGAGCCCTAGACAATTGACCCTGGAAGCAAAAGAGTGATAGGGCTATAGCCATATCGGCCCCTCCCTATCCACAGTCTGTTGTCTGGGTTTGCCCCCGTGCCTTAGGGTCAATGTTCTGTATTTTTGGGCAAGTCACTTCAATTTTGAGGGCATGCACTTTAAATAAGGACCAGTAAATAGCTGGGGAAAACCTAAGATAATGCTGGGACAACATATACATTCTGTAACACTTGATGAACTAGCATTCCATCTGGGAAGCCTACATGTAGCACAATACTCTGAGCTGCTTTATGCTTTACAGAAATGGGAGTTAAGCACAAAGAGCTAGTATATGTACAGTATGAGCCAGTTGCACTTAGAAGGCTTCACTTTTTGTACAATACCCAGCATAATCTATTGATTACAAGAGCTTCTCACCTTGCTGTTTCAGCTCGTTCTGAATGGAATTCAAACGTGTGAAGATGGCCAGATGGAGCAATGGTTCGTATTAAACAATGCGACATGGAGCCACTTCCAGTCCCTTAAGAAACGATAAGAAAAAAAAATAACAAAAAAAAATCCATATTTTTAAATTCACTAATCACAATCAGGGCCATAGCCAGAAACAAAGTATAACTGAGGAATGAAATGAGTTGTGACTGAGGCAATGTCCATGGTTTAATTCTTCTCCTGGGAATTTACGGTTTTTTTGATGACTTTAAACAACAAAAACGAAAAAAAAAAAAAACAAAAAACAAAAAAATGACTGAGGTAAGTACCTTGGTTTGCCTGTTACTAGCTACGGCCCCGACAATAGATACAAACCATTAAACTGCATTAAGTTCCAACGCTTTTCATACCTGACTCTACAACAACAGATCCAGGTTTGATACCCAACTGTAGAATGATCATGCTGATATCTGTGGAGTACAGAATCTGCGTTCTGTGAGGTAAGTTAACTGTCCATAGCTCAGGGGTGGGGTGAAGGAGGTATAACCAGCCTTTTCTGTTTAGTGTGTACATCTGAAAAACAGATCTCAGGCTTATAAGCTGAAATTATTTACATAAAATAATATAAACAACCCAATAGTTTAGAAAGTCGAGTTCAATGTTTAAGCTGTAAAAAGGAAAGTTGTGTGATGGGGTAAAAAGGTCAGAAAAAAAATTAATGTTAAAAAGAAAATACTGTGGCATGAAGTTTGTACAGATAGATCTATGGATGAAGAATTTGCAATCAACCTTATGTTTGTGTAATACGGAAGTGCAGTGGGTGGAGAATGGATGAGATATCGATGGTCCAAAGATTATTTTAAAATTATTTTATGAATTGTCATTTAGGATTTTGTACTTTCAAAATTGATTTACTGTTAGGACACTTAAACCAAGAACACTTTAGTTTGTGATTTTTTAGTGACTGTTTTACAGTAAACACCTAGAATGAGGTCTGATCCTCACATAATGTGACGGATTAGTTTTTTTACATTATAAAAATGACAAATCCTTTACATCATATGAAGAGCCCTAATATGCTATAGTCATAAAAAAGAAAGAGAAAGTAAAATAAAAATATTGAGTGTTCATAGCTTGAGTATCCTTAAAAAAATGTTGATGGTAAGTGTTAATTACCTTTGTTCCAAATCTTCTTCCAATCATATCAGCATGTGGCAATGCACCATGTTTTGTCTGATGAACCTTGCCTGGTGTAACTGTTAGAGCTTGCATGGAATTATGACCCTGAAGAAATAAAAGATACACAGCATCACTTTATGAATGAAGAGTCCCAACCACATCTCCTGGTCCATCCTTCCACCCCTGCTCCCATTGTTAGTGGATTACCTTTATTTTAGTCTACACTGCAACCCATGCAAAGGTGCCACAAAAGGCAGGAAGCCTGGGGTCTCTTTCTCAAAAGTACTGACAGTTACTGGGCCTAAAAACGAGCTGTTTTTTGTTTGCCGTGTGCACATTCAAGATCAAGATATTAATAGTTTTAAAATTCAAACAACAAAAATATCAGGAAATGAAATTGAGTTGAGACTAGCAGCACCATTCCTCCTTCATGGGAGGGCCCATGAATTAGGTACGGGGGGGGGGGGGGGGGGGAGGAGATTTGGAGTATCCCGTATCTTGTTTAATTTTTGGCCTAAATATCCTGTACACTCTGACTGTATACCACTAACTCTAATTGCAAAAATTATTTTCCTACTCGATATACCATTTTATCTGATCTAAAGATACTATATCCCATTACTTTTCTCCACCATATATCCAGTATCGCTTTGTCATTATTTTTAAACATAAATATCCCATGTTTTGAAAACCCCTAAGAGGGCCTCAATATGATGGCTTCGGGTCCGTAAAGTTACCAGGACTTCAGTAAAGTAATCAATCCTACATGCAGTAGTGGAGGGGCTGACTAAGTATTTCTGGTACCTTCAAGGGATTCAATGAGAATATTTGGGAGTGAAGCATAGTAAATTTATGATCAACACATTTCCCCTAATAATCTAGCAACAAACGCTCAGAGACCAATTACAATCGAGAGGATTACAACAAGAATCATCATTATTCATATGTATTTATGTCAGTTATCATTATTTATTTACCCATTTTCAATTTATTGTCTAGGTCTTTATTAATTAGTTATTTTATATAGAGCAGGTCCACATCAGGACTTAACGTCTTGCCAATTCCTCAACCTAATTTATCAAATAAACCATGAAAGCTTATGTACAAGTATGTATCTGCATGTATACATGATGTCGCACGTGTTCAAAAATCGAAGACACGGTGTTACAGAATGTTACATCTTGCGATTAACGGTAGATGGCTATTAAAATGACTTATACTTACTAAGGAAAGGATAACAGTATCACCCTCAGAAATCCGTTCTTTGTACTCTGCAAAACTCATAGCTATTTACTTCACACCCAGTGAAACAAGTTTCGAAATTTCCAAGATGGCTGCTTCTCATGTGCAAGTCCGCTGAGCGTCTGTTCCGACTGTACATGGTAACGACTGCCATGAATGCTGGGAATTTTAAACAGTTGCTAGCGCGAAAAGTACACAAATATGGCGGACTTTGGATGAACCTTCGCGAAATTCCTTGACTCTTTTTAGACTAGAGCAAATGGAAATCGCTGAATTTGAGCTGCGTCTGTTATTTGAAGGAAAGAAAAAAATACTGGAAAATTGCTAATAGAAGAAAATGATAAACATTACGTGGAGAACTTTGCAAAATGTCAAATCAACCTGCTGAAGTAGCCTTTTCGCAGCCGAAACTTCCAGCCATCAGTGAGTCAAGAAACTTGGTCTCGCAACCTGTAGTCACGACTTCTGCAGTTTTGAACGATGCTAAAGATCCAGAGAGGCCTACTTTGTCTCGGCTTAAAAGCAACGGCGAATTAGAAAATGACGATGTACGGATTTTGCTTCAACAGGTTTCACGGAGTTTTGTTAGTGCATTGCAACAGAATACGAAGCAGTCTTGGTGTCATCTCAGTGACGTGCTGGAGATTGTTAAGCCATATGCGCACTTTCTGACTGGAGCTCCAGAAATAAGTCATTATGTTGAACGTGCTTGCCTAAAAATCAAAGAGGGAGATAATCAATTCAGTTTTGTGGAAGAGAAATTGCAGTCTGTCTTTCCTGCCGAATTTTCTCTCTTACACGAGGGTAAAAGACCACTCAATATTCCATTTCCGCCTGAATCTTCAACAGAAAACCTTTTCACCCCAAGGGGCCGTCACTCTCCATTGTCTAAGGGGGTGAAAGTCCCCCGTGGGGAGCACATATTTCCTTGGGGGAACACGTTCATCTTTGATCATTCAGATGGAGATGTAAAGAGCTATGGGCCTAGGCCATTGTGTCTGGAAGACCTTAAACGGTCTCTTCCTGGAGTAGTGCGGGAGATAGCTATCAGGGAAGCAACTTTAGGTGGTTCCCTGGGGACAACTGTATTAGCCCTTGACATTGATCTGCCGCAAACAAGGGTGCCAACTCCACCAACTACTCCAAGAAGGTCACCGAGTCTGCCTATCATTAGAACTGTACCAGTGTCAGAGCCAGGCAAGAGTGCCCAACACAGTGAGACAAAGAAGGGGATCTTGCCAAAGACTGGCAGAGAGGTAGTGGAAAGTTTTGTGAAGGGACGTTTCTTAGGTGAAGTAAAGTTTGCATTCCTGAATGTTGTACCCTCAGTACGCTATGATCCATATAACCTTGTGGTTGTACCTGAGGAAAAGGTGAATCCTGAACATTATGTGATTTCATCACATTGCATTTTGCACGTGAATCCCAATGGTCCATCAGAGTCGCAGTCACTGGCAGAATGGTACAGGGAAGCGTGCTTGTTCAAAGCAATATCAAACATTGGCTTTTACAAGAACTTTCTTGTGGCCAAAATGTTCAGGAAGTGGAAGGACATAAAGAAATTCAGTCAGTTTCTTAAGGTGGAGGCAGAGATCGAGAAATCTCTCATTTCAAATGTTCCCAGTTTTGGATCTGCTTTACTTCGGATTTTAAACCTTCTTCAAGACCTGCAAAAGGTAACATTCCTCCCATTTGATGTCAGTTTCTCTTACACCCTGGAGGAGTTTGAGGACATCATTTTTAGAACTTGTGACACAGGCTACAGATACATGGAGAAGTTTTTCAACTACTGCCAGATGATTGTTGACAAAACACAAGAGAGTTGCTTTGAGTATCTGGAATACTGTGAAGGGCAGGTGAAGAACCATCGTCATAACTACCAAGAATCCTTGGCAGTTGCTAAGAAGAAGAGGGCGATTAGGCAACGTAATCTGAAGCTTGCTCGAGATGAAGTCAAAAGACTTGGTACCTTTGTACGTCTGGTCGATCACATTATTGTCTCAAATCTCTTGACATTAGTTCAGGGGAACATTTCCAGGTTTGTGGATGAAATGATGCCTGGCCCGCGACCTGAGAGAGATGGACTTTTCTCGGCTGATATCGTCTTCGGAGATGATCACAAGCTTACCCTATCACCGTCCATCAAGCAGTTTGCTCATGCTGTTGGCATCGCCGTGGGAAATGTCATTAGTGCTAGCTGTAATCTTTCACATGCCATGGAACTGGGAAGCAAAGCGCAACAGTTCCAGGAGAAAACAGCAGATGAAGTGGATGAGAAAGCAAGTGATGAGAAGTTAAGTGATTTTGCACTCCAAAGTGATTACAACAAAGAGAAAAAAGCGGTTGGTGATATTGAGAGGTTTATATATGGTACTGGGAAACACTCTGAAATATTGGTTACCAGGAGACAGCATCACGTGTTGAGTGCGGCACCTATGGTAAGAACGGTATTACTTGTAGACTTGAGTTAAAGAGGTGGGATTACATGACAGTGCATGTTACAATCAACTTTCTGGTTTTACATGTAATTTACCCTCATAATTTACACCTGTACTGCATGAACTTTGCACTTACAAAACAATACTGCACTTGTACTGTAAGTTGGGTTACAAGCCACTAAAACATAGATGATTGCAAATAGAGGAATGTGATCCTATCTCACTGTCTTCATTTTGAAATGATTGTATTATTTCTGCTTGATGAAATTTAGACAGCCTCTTATGGTTAGCTAAAATTATAGGGACTTTCTTATCCATGAGTACCTTATGGCATACCTGTTGATAGCATTCTAAACTGTCATAAAACCTATCTCACCCTACAACTATGTAGATAGGTACTGGCAACATTGTCAGGAAAAATTGACCAAAGTACATGTACAGGGTGTTTTGTTCTGCGATGGACTAACGTGTACATGTACCTAGCTTCTGATCCAAGAAGATTTGTGATACTTAGTGGCTTCATAACTATGTGTTGATTGAAATTAAGACATGATAAATGTGTGTACATGTGTATGTAGACTGTTTTATTATTATTATTACATGTATATGGTTTAAGCCACCTACACTGTACATGTAGGGTTGTATTCTGTAGTTCATAAACTTTAATAAGCTTTTAATGTCTCATTAACTGTTTGAAATATTAACCCCATCTTACACGTACATGGACATGTATGTACTTTCATTCTTTGTGCAGACACCACGTGGAGAAAAATCAGACTCTAGCCCGGGTTCTAGTACGGTAACACGTACAGATGATGAGATAAATGAAGACTTGGGTGGTTTGGATTCTGAACTAATGAGTGGAAGAGACATGACAAGGCAAGCCACTCTGGACTTGTGTTTTCGGCAAGAGCGTGATGGGGGCTTGATGGTGGAAGGACAGCGTTTCCAGGATTTTACAATTGACAGGAGTCCGCTGACCAAGGAGAAACTGATGAATATCATGCACAAGAAGTACGTTGTGTTAAAGACAGTGCTCACTTTTGTTAGTGCGTACATGTTCTGTGCATCACACAAGGCATGGTTTACATGTCATGCGTGCCCTGGCATTGACATCGACACAATCATCTATGAACAGTTCTGGTGCCAAGTTTAATGAACACTGCTGTAATATTTCTAGAGATATTCTTGATTGAGTGTTGTACTGATTAAGTGGAACCACCTATGACGTCATCACTTTCCTCAATTGCACAATACAAAAATGTAAAAATATCTGTTAAAACTAAAAAAAGGTATTCCAGCAAGGAAAATGGCATTCTTCTTTACTTTGAAAAGCCTTTCAAATAAGCAGCAATTATTTCTTACTTCATAGGCACTTTAACTGTACATATAGATGTCTTCAATTATCCTTTAACAACTGCATTGTGCAGTATGGAAGATGGTTGCCTGGAATTAACTTTATTTAAAATTGCAAATAACAGCATACATGTAAATAAATTATAGCCATCATCCATGTGTACATCATGCTTGGCTTATATTGTAGAATCCAAATGCTCTTAACAGAGGTTCATATAGGGCCAGGTACCGGGCAAATTGACTGGCTCTGATGATGATTTTGCCCTTTTGGCTTGACCATCTAGAGGAAAGTTTTTCTTATATAGTTCAGTTCGAAAAGTTTTGCCCACCTGTGAAAGTATCAGTTGCTCTCCTGCTGAAAATGTTACATGTAATGAAACCCCTGCCTTAAAGTTTTTCACTGATGTTTTGCTTTTTTGGTTTACAGTAAGCAGATAAAAGGAGCTATCAAGCGGCAGGAAAATTTGCTTTCAGAAGCTGCTAAAGAAGTGGAAGAGTTTTGTGAAGAGTACAGTTGGGTGGCTAATATTCAGGCATTTATTTCTTCTTGGGGCAGTGGAGAAATGCATGCCTGGAGAGGTCAACCAACACAAAAAATTGAGGTACGTGTATATAATATTTTTAATGAACTTGAACAATGTTGCATAATATACATAAGGTACAAACAAGTACTTCTTACATGCAATTGACACCTTTAATTAGGGTTGATCATTATAAGAAAATATGTGACAAAATCACGAGCACTTAAGGTTACTTTAAACCTTCGTGGGGCTATGTTGGTCAATATTTTTTTGGTCAAGAAAATTAAAATCCGCGAAGCTTAAGTTTGCATACTGTATTTTTTATGAACGATCACATTTGATACCTGATTAATTCGCTGGAACGTCAGTCGGTCGTTTTGGAGTTGATGCCCTTTGCCGCCTTTGAAAAGCAAAATCCAAAACAAAACATAATTTTATTGAATTCCACATTTTATAACCTTTCTGTTGATATAATTATAGTTTGTGGGGGTTTCCTTGAAAACAGTGCACATACGAATTTTTTTCTGGAGTACACCCGCGAAGGTTTGAAATAACCTTAAGAAATAAA
>NW_028301540.1:28275000-28350000 GCF_042242905.1 Orbicella faveolata
GGTGAACTATAAGTTCCCGTAGTTGACAGCGGTGTCTTGATACATGCATGTGCTTGCACCTGGAGTCCATGTGCTCCTGGACAGAGACAGGTTGGCAGCCTTCACAGCCATAGCATTCCAGGATTTTCCAGCCATACATGTAGGAGCAGTCTCCATCTAGGAGCTGGCTGTCAATAGTGGAAGCTCCTGGATGTCTCAGGCACCCAACCTCCATTTAGCGATGCAGTTGTTCAAGGTCACTATCATCAGTGGCAGATGCAGAGTTGGAAGGAGGGGGGGGGGGGGGGGGGGAGGTTTTTGGGGTTTACATGTCTGGCTTTGTAGGATGTTATTTGATGTATCTCTCATCCACTTTGTTGTATGCTCATTATCTCAATTCAAAAAGTATATCTTGAGCCTGGCTGACCAATGCACCTACAGTACAGTGTGTGCCTCAACATTTGATTGTTTTCGGTTATGTAGTGAAGGCAAAATGACATAGTTGGGATTGATTGAGTGGGTGTATTTACATTGATTGTGTATATTTTTAGGTGTGGGCAACCTGGGAAGGTTTCTTGTTTGGTCTTCAGGAAGCATCAGACTTCGTGGAAGTCCACAAACCGGTAGTCACTGAGAAATTGCTGGAGACAATCAGCGTGAGTATTTGTGTCTGAATCACTATCAAGCACCACAAGCACTGCAAAGCGATGTCTACTATGATCATTGTATTAGTCAGCGGTTTTCAACTGAGCATCGTGAAACCAAAACCAATTGAAAGTGATGACTCTGCCAATCACAAAGGACACATTCAGGCAATCCAATTAACCAGTCAAAACTCAAAGCAAAGTGGGTGAGTGAGTCATAATTGGTTTTGAGTCTATTTCTGAATGGAATTAATAACAAAGGGGCGCAATTTTGTGCAATGCTAATTGTGTAGTGCACTTAAGTCCCTAATGAATAATCGAAGCATGAAATTACATTCAACATTCAGTTGAAAACTGCTCTGTCATCCACATGTTAAACCTTTTGTGAAATTGTTCTAAGTGAGACAGTTGAAGGCCTTTTCATTGTATGAAGCACAATTAATTGTTAACATCTAAAAATGCCCATTTGCCAACAGACTTTGGAACAATCTGCAGAAGAAATTGGCAACACAGCTACATCAGGACAATTTCTAGATCCAAACGAGAATCCATCAACCATCCTCCAATCTATGAGAGAGGTGAGATCATCCAAAAAAAAAAAGTAGTCTGCTGTAGCCTTGTGAATCTGAATGAAAATGTCGGCTTGATAAATGATAATTTCTAGTCAGAAGCGGTTTCAAAACTTCAGACTACAAGATTAGTTACCCATCACCCATCACATCATCACAAGGATTTCAACCTGGGCTGTGGCATGCTTGTATACCTTGTAGCCAGAAAATGACCAAACACAATACCAAGAAGACAGCATGATTGTAATTTTAACCATCATCGTCATTTGCTATGAGAAAACCTTTAAAATATCTGGTACCCTGGTCTTATCTTGACAGCTTAGGGAGAAATTTATCAACATTCGCTCCAAGCTGTCAGAGCTCAGTGAATGCCAGGCTATCATACTGGGGAACCAGTATGACTTGCAACATGTCACTGACATCCTTCGTGCCATCGACAAGAGGCAAGAGCTGTGGAAGTATTGCGATGTGTCATCACATACTATTCGGGAGTGGCTGCAGACAGTCTTTAAAAAGGTATGTAAGTTTTGAATTCAAATTCTAACATACATGGCATATAGTTCAGTGCCGCTCAAAAGTAAGTTACCACCTTCTCTTGAGATGAGAATCTTGTCTTGGGAGATGAGACTCTGTATCGAGAGACAAAAATCTCGTATCGAGAGACGACACTCTCGAATCACAAGATGAGACACTTGTCTTGCGAGAGCTCTTGCAAGAGCTTTAAAAAACTGTAAGTACAACTACTTGAAGTTCTCGGGAGATTTTAATAGCCTGTTGTAAAGCAAACATGCGACAACAACACAGCAAAAGTTTGGGTAGTACATGTATGTCTTATGAAAGTTTGGCCTCCCTGAGATCAAGGGATAGACCTGTGCATTTAGAATTAAACAAAATTTAAAGTCAATTACATGTACATGTAGGTTGTGCTATTATTGCGAATGGCATTGCCTGGCCAGTGTAGCATCCTGGTGGTACTTGTATGTAGGCTGGCATTTTTACCCTTCTAAGGCTCACTCTTTATGATATTTTAGGATATTGTGTTTTTATAATGTACAGATGAATGTCAAGAAAGCAATGGACAAACTTACAGAATGGAACAATGTTGGAAACAAACTCAGACATCATATTCCTGAAAATGATGAAGTGCTGCATTCCTGGCTGTCTCAACTGGAAGAGTTTTCACAAGACTTACCGTTCCTACTCCAACTCTCCAGTGACGCTCTTAAGGTAAAGTCTATGTACTGTATGTTGTTGCTAGACTTTATGACAGTGTAGCTTGGTATGAAATTTGAAGCTGCAGTGTGTACAGGTAACATCAGTTAAAGAGGTAGTGTTCCCTACTAGTTGTTAAAGCAGAAGGGTTGTAACTTGGCTCAGAGGTGTAAGTCCCTGTTGCTGCCAGTAACCGATTTGTTAATAAGTCCACATCAGGAAGTCCTTGTGCCAACAACCTGCTTTGATCAGGGGAATAGATTTATTTATTTGTGTTTTCTATTTCTTTCCTTTTGACCAATTTACTTTGATAGGACTTCTTAAATTCCTTTCATATTATCTGTTGTAAGGCAATCAAACAATTGAACACTCACTTTTTCTGCTGCAAATTGTCTTTCAACAGCCACGGCACTGGAGGGCTCTGTTTATAGGGATGGGCCAAGACTACGACCCTTCCTGGGAATTCACAGTTGCAGATCTTCTCTCATTCAATCTTGGTCGGTACAAGGATCTGGTAGCATCCATCTGTGCTGGGGCTGCAGCTGAATATGCCTTGGAACTTGAGCTTAACCGCCTGGCTTGGGCGTGGCAGGAGAAAGACTTCAAGCTTGCCAAACACATTCCACTGATGAGACCAAGACTGGGTGGTGAGAGAAAAAAAAGTGCAAAAGGAAAAGGGAAAAACAGACAGGCAGGGGCTGAGGTATGGACTCTACATGTATATATGTAGTTTAATGTGATCTGGTACAGCTTTAGTTATTTCATGTTTCTGGTAGTGTCAGTGTTCTTACTCAAGTGTTTTGTAGAAAACATTTATCGTAGCTTAAAGTTTGTAACACACTGGTAAAGGGACCTCTGTCCACCACAATTCATGATCATTTATGATCTTGCTTTCAAAACCAACTCTTGGTTACTAGATAACAAGATCTCACTTAGGTACAGTGTAATCCTACTATGACTCCAGGAGTTCTTTTTGACCCATTCTAGTTTGGAACGCGAGGGTGAAGAACAATGAAGAGTCGATAGCTTATTTATGCCCAGAATGCCCAGGGTTGCAATGCCCTTGGACAGCAGTATCTGAACCACTATTAATTAGAGAAGAAGCCTTACAATTGACAAAGGAGCACATCTTATGTACTACTTGACCGTTTTAAATAATGTTGTTTTCCTCCTGTTCAACTTGCTGTAAAGTATTAAGTTCATTTATCACACGATTTCTTTACCCTTTGTGTAACATTTAGTATTTTGTGTTACAATTGAACAGAAGGCAAATCTGAAGGCAAAACCAAAGACTCCAGCCTCGGTACCTGACATGTTCATTCTCATCGGTGTGGGTGAACTGAAGTGCATCATTGAGGTACAAATTACTTAAATTGTACATTGTAATTAAACACTCCAGAAAATACTCCTGATTTTAATCAATTAAATATTTTCGTTCGCACGCGATTGGTTCAAATGCGTCACACGACTGAATATGCGCCAGCTAAAACTTAGGAATGTACGAGTGATACATTCCCCAATTTTCAAAACCGTGCATGTTGTAAAAAATATTTGAAGGATAATAAACACAATAGCTTCCACTTGGGGCAAAAATAAGCTCAGATATTTTTCTTCGGAAGTTATCTGTTTCTCAAAGCTCACAGTTTTCCTTGAGCTACGCTCTCGGAAAACTGTTCGCTTCTCGGAACAGATAATGTCCGCGGACAAATGTCCGAGCATATTTTCGCCCCAATACCAACTAAAACATTATGCTCATTTTGTGGTGTGTTTTCTATCTATTTGTGCTCCATGCTATAAAAAGGTTTAATTTCTTAGTTTTTGTTCAGTGAGTAGGTCATTTAATCCACCTTTTGCTCCATTAAATATTTACAGATCTATCTAGGCTGGAGTATGGTTTGGTAATTTAACAAGGGGATGCTGTTTTCCCTAATTAATATGCTCATTAACATGCCCCAAAACAAAACTGGAAACACACTCACACTTGCACTCGCAGTTGCTTGTATGTCTGCAGTAACTGCATGTGAAAAGTTATCCTGTGTTTGTTGTTCTAAGCTATCAACCAATAGGTACTTTTGCGGGATTAAAACATATTCAAGGCTCTCATTTCTTTTGTATGTTTTTTGAGTGCGTTTCATGTCAAATGTTTTGTGGAGCTTAAAAGTCAACGTCAAAAATGGAAGACAGAAATTGAACATAAGCAGATAACCTTTCTGAAAAGTTATGCATAAACATGTAAACCGTATTCAAAATTCATGCTAATGCTGATTGGCTTGGTCATGCTTTAAACATTCTGATCCTGGATATCAAATCAAGAAGATAATCAAGTTAACTAAATATATTAAACAAATGACAATATTTAGAGAGGAAGCAACATCAGCTTAGCTGGTCGATTTGGAATTTGAAGTGTTGGTTTATCCGGAGGAAGGAAAACCAGAGAACCCGGAGAAAAACTGTCTGTACAAGGGGAGAACCAAGAACAAACTCAACCCACGTAGGATACCGAGTCGGAATCGAACTCGGCCACATTGGTGGGAGGCGACCACTCTCATCACTGTGCCATCACTGATCCCCAAAGTAATGTTATTTTTCAGGACAATCTGGTCACCTTGAACGTCATGTTGACGTCACCTCATGTAGCAGATTTGAAACCATTGGTGGAGACTTGGATAACTAATTTACAGGAAGTAGAAAACATCACTGACATCTGGGCAGACTGCCAGAAAAAGGTATTGGCAAAGAGTTCAGTTCTAGTGATGGTCGACAGACATCTTATAGTAGCAAAGGCGTGCTGTATAACAGTATTGATTAGTTATGGATAAAAATCTATGTTGAATGCAGTGAAAAGATGTAAAGCATGGAGATCTTGTAGTAGCAAAGGTGTGTTGTGTAACACTATTTTTTAGTTATGGATGAAAATCAATGTTGAATGCAGTGAAAAGATGGTAAAGCATGGAGATCTTATAATAGCAAAGGCGTGTTGTGTAGCAATATTTATTGGTTATGGATAAAATCAATGTTGAATGCTGTGAAGAGATTATAAAGTATGGGTGAAACAAATAACTACATACCGTTATACTTTCAATCAATTGCAAAGTTAAACGTAAATGTTGTTTTTATCTTTGTTCACCATTTTAGTGGCTCTATCTCGGTAACGTTTTTGCTGAGCCAGAATTAAGGACGTCCTTGGGGGACAGCACTCAAAGGTTCACTGATGTTGATGAAAAATACAGGGTAAGTTAATCCACGATATAACAGATAGCTAATATGTCTGTACAGTATTTTTAATCTGGATCTGAAGTAAAGGGCTTAACAAAGAGGGTGCCAGGTTCTTGTACTACAACTGATTCTACCAGGGCCTGTACCAGGACAGGAAAAACCCGGGTCCAGTTGCTGGGGGTGAGTACACTATTCCCTTGGGAAAGTGAAAATGGAGTTGGGGTTTTGGTCTTAGTCTGAATAAAAATGTCAAGTTGATAAATGATAATGTCCGGTCAGAAACTATTTGAAGACTGAGTTGAATGACAATGAGTTGAAATGTTGGATCAATTTAAAATCAAGGCTTACGTTTTGTTCGTGTTCGTTCGTCGTGTTCGTGCGATTGCCAATACAATAATACCATTAGATTAAGAACAAGGTTCGTTTTTTCATGGTATATAATTCCTTGTGAAGTTACATGTAAGCTAGGTTTTCTTTTCCGGTTGTCACTTAGGAATTTGTTAAAGTGATTCTCAGGGATCCCAAAGTCCTGTCTGTGCTGCCATTAAAGAAAAGAGGAGAGAAAGGTTGGCGTGATCTACAAGGTGTCTCCCTCAGGGAACGGTTGTTGGAGTTGATTAGAAAGGAGGTAAATCATGATTTGTGCACTTATCAGTAATTCTCACACACCACTCTGACTGGTGGCCATGTCAAGCTGACTGCCGCTGCCTGACCTTTATTGCAAAATCAAAGCTAATACAAATAGCATTACGCTTAAGGCTGGAAATACTTCGTTTTGCCCACTCAGCCGTTTCACTCTTATGACAGTAGTGTACATGTACTTGATAAGCGTACAGTAGTGTAATAATTTACATTTTCTGTTTGGTTGCAGGAGGAGTTGATCAGAACGGTTGAAGAATACATTGAGAAGACCCGTGTGGCGTTTCCACGTCTCTTCTTTCTCAGCGACAATGATCTCCTCAGTCTACTTGCTTGGTCTCGTAATCCCAAAGATTTGCTGCCCTTTGTTAGAAAGTGCTTTCCTGGGATAAAGAACCTTCAGTTTGCCTTACCAAGGGATGGTAATTTGAGGTTGGCTTCTTCACTGGATACAGCACTCAATGGTAAACATATTTACATTGTGTTAGGCTTCAAGTGTTGTTATCAGTGTTACTAAGAAAGGTTTTATCGGGACTATCAAATTGCACTGGTTCAAATCAAAGTAGCAATGTTCGTGCTAAACAGCAGCCTGATTAGCACTTTGATGTGCGTTTGAAAGAAGCAAGTCATTGTCGTGGAAAGACTTACTTGACGAATCTTTAGGTCCCTTTCGCTTTTACCGGAGCTTTTTCTTGTCAGCATATTTGTGCAGTGTGGTACAAGTTGTTAAAGATATTTGTCTTACATTTTTATGCCCCCTTTGAACTGCTCATGCTTCAAATTCATCAAGGAATGATTCCCTGACTCCCTAGTTACCGTTTTCAATGTTGTACATTTGCGAAGGTCTGTGGCATATGAATACCAAGATTAGAGTGTAGTAACAAATATCAAAGTGATCACTGATTCAGCCAACTGCAAGCGAAGGAGGCCATATTAAATCAAGGAGTCTACACAGGGACAGCCACCGACGTTTGCGTACTAGGGCTTAGGATTCACCTCTAGTCGAAATCGAGCCCTTTAGTACTGTAGCTATTGGACTCCCATGCTTTGAACAATGTCAATTTACAATGCCTTTTCTCCTCCAGCCCATCTTCTACAAGTAACTGCCATTGAGGGCTTGTTAGAAGAAGTAGTTCCTCTATTGTCTGTGATCCCTGCATCACCTCGACCACAAAACTGGCTCGTCACGTTAGAAGAGAAAATGAGGAATACTCTAGTGCAGTGTCTCGCTGAATGTGTGGAAAGAAGGCTTCATGGGAGAGAGAGTCCTAGTAAACTATTGGAACTTATGACCACTCTTGGTGAGAACCTAGTTTTATTTGTTGTTTAATTAGCGAAATCATCCGTATCTTGAGAAGGTTAAGCTCTCAGTGTTTTTTTGTGAGTGGCATTGTGTTACAGTAATGACAATCTTTGACTGTCATCGAAAACTGCCATGGGAGGAACAAATCCTGTTTCAGTTTGGTTGTGGTAAATTGGACACAGGGTGAATGGCAATCCCTGTTTTGTTTGGTATCAACAACTAACAGTTATGAGCAGTTATGGTTATGAACTGTCCGTGTTCAGATCTACGACAGGGACACTTCACAGTTTTTAGCAAAAAAAATTAATTGCCATGGAGGTTTATCGTCCTTCGAATTTTCTTGTCTCACACAATGATTCCATGTTCTTTTTTCTCTTCTCATGCAGGACCACAGGTTGTTCTTCATCGGGATGAGAACAGTTCAACAGATACAAGTCGTAACATTATGCTGAAGTTTCCCAGTCAGTGTGTAGTGACGGCCGAATCTGTTGTGTGGACCAAGGACATGAGTGAGGCTTTACATAATGGAAGTTTACGAGAACTGTCAGATCTAAGGTACGCCTGTCGTCACTGAGCAATCAATGTCGACTCTTACGGATGTTTGACTTTATTAATCTGCTCCCTACTGCGCATTGTAGAAACGTTAATGAAAGCGATTTTTTCACCCATTCACTCCCACAGTCAATTTGCAAGTTAACATTAAGCATGCTATACACGGAGAGGATAAATAGTAATTATCATGGTATCAGATCACGGGTACGCAATTCACGCAAAAGGCTAGTTTTAATTTAAAATGTAGACAATAAGTATACAGTAGAAGAAAGTGCACAGTATAAATAAGTCTTTGGGTGAGAGGATGGGCAAATTTTCGGCTTTCGACCTTGACGTTGTGCCTCCATAACACTGCCTCTCTGATCTGATTAATAAAGCCTGTCTATTCCATTTTGTAGCATAGGCCACTGCAAAAACTCCTCCACAATCCCTCTGTCCCTGGCCAGGTGTCCCGTCTGCGTCTCAGAGTAGCCCTCTCACTAACGTTAAATACTTCATTGTCTTTCATAGTAAATCTCTCGGAGCTTATGTGGAAGACTTGTCACTGGCTATCAGGAAGAACTTGGAACGCAAAGACTCCAGTACAGCCCATGGCCGTGTTGAGTTACAGTTATGTGCCCTAGTTGGTCTGGCAATTCATCAAAGAGATACTATCACGGGTTAGTGTAGGATTATGCTGTAGTATTAATTAATTTTGACTGGCCATCGGAGGATGGCAGAGAACTGCATACATTCGCTATGTCAGTTAATTTACCTCTATCAACGTGACGTCTTTTATCAAAAATCTAAATGAAAAAATTGTGCGCTAAGGTATTGAAATTAAACTCGGAGCAGAATCTCGAAAACGTAGTCGGAGGGAAAAGCGTGAGGTTTTTTTTTTCCCCAAGATATACTGTATGTTCTGAAATGGTTGAGGTGATTGATAGCTAGGGCCTCCACTAACTTCACATTTAGTTGTCGTCAACGATTTGCTATCGACAACTTAAGTCTAGTCTGTGGGAGCCCTTAGTTACCCGGATTCTCTTTTAGCCAAACTTTTTCTTGGATTCAGAGTTCCCACTAGTTTTGATAGTTAAGGGTACAGTTTTAAAGAGTTGTTGTTGTTGCTGTTTTTTTTTTTTTTTGGCTTTTTCGGGGCTCCTTTGCCTATTCTAAAATGTTGTATTAGACTTGAGCACTGGAAACTGTTTGCTCCATACACAAAATTTTGCGACGGTTTAGGTTTACAGCCATAGATACGCATCGATCGAGACAAACGTTGCACTTCATTCGTTTTTTAGTCGAATCATATTTTAACCAGTGAAACACCTCCAGCCATTTAGGACAAAATTTGCGTTTCTTCACCTGGATATCATCACCCGCTCCTTATCACTTTCAGTTTTCTTCGTTTCCTTTTTTCAGGGTTTGAAGGCTGAACAATAAATTATCGAACCAACTCTTTTGTGTAGACATGACCCAACGAATGACAAAGTGGCGGCTCAAAAGATACGCCATGGTGAAAGCAGAGATTTTTGGGTAGAGCCCTTCGGACCCAGCTTCGTAACTAGTCGGAACTGTGCGTCCATTTCTTTGTGTGCACAGTATAAGACGCACACCTGTGCGTTAATTATAATGGGAACGCTGGGATTACTGTGTTCACATTGAGGTGGGAATTAGAGCTGTGAAAATCTACTGAATTTTGCTTCTCACATTTTTGGTATATCGTATGCAGAATTCATCACCAATGGAATCTCAGATGTGAACAGCTTTGAGTGGAAAAGCCAGCTTCAACACCACATGGAAATGAAGAAGGTTATAACATCTGACTATCAAGGAGAAGGCGAGGTCCGACCTGGCCCTTCTGTAATCCCCATTAAACACTTGTATGATATGGGCCTCTGCAGTGTACACCAGCTTGGTACCAGTTTCGTATACGGGTATGAGTACCTTGGCCCCACGCCTCGTCTTGTTGTGACACCCTTAACCCAGAGGTGCTTTCTGACTCTGACCATGGCACTGAGGTCTTACCAGTGTGGGGTTCCTGTGGGACCTGATGGTATTGGGAAAACAGAGACAATCAAAGACTTGGCTAAGGTAGACCATGGTGTTTCCTTTTATGGTTTCTTAACGTGCATGTATAGAAGACATGTTTTATGTTATTGTTATAGAATCATGATTGATAGATTGATTTATCGATGCTGTGAGTTCCACAGCGGTGAGTAGTGAACCAAAAAGGGTATATAAGTACGCCTACTTAAAAAAGAAACAACAACAACAACAGCAACAACAAACAGCAACAACAAGTTGTATGAAGCTTATTAGTGATCTAAGTATTAAAACATGGCTTTTTGGGCAATCATTGCACGCCCTTTATCTAAGTTATTTTCGAAATGCATCATCGTATAATTAGCGTCAAGTGAGAAATGTCTAAAAGATTAGTTGACGCTGTAGAGGAATAAGTCTGTCATAACTATGTTGAAATTACGAGGAACCAACAACAAACTTGACCTTCGTATGACTACAGGTTCAGGACACGAACCTGGACCATACTGATCTGTTTGAGGCACGTGCGCCATCTCCGCTCCCCCATGAAGGCCCAGTCCACACTGCGCTGGAGGAATTTTAAAACGCAGCTTTATTTCTTCGGTTAGGCCTACCGTCCACATTTATCCGTCACGAAAACGGAGCTTTTCGAAAACGCTTTTCAAACCGGTGGAATTTGAAAACGCTGGGTTTGAAATGGAGCTTTCTGACAACGATGATGTTACGATGATCATGTGATTTCCCTGCTCGAGATTTACCCAAACACAAATGGACTCTGATTGTTTCGTTTTCAAATTGCCCTGGCGCAGTACGGACGGAAAACATTTGACGCGTTTTCATATTGAAACCTCCGCTTTCAAATTCCTCCGGCCTATTGTGGACGGGGCCTAATTTTAATGAAAGCGTCCATGAATGTCACCTGAAATGTTGTTTGTTTGTTTTTCAGACTCTTGGACGGCATTTGGTCGTGTTCAACTGCTCAGAACAGTTGACATCCGCCATGTTGGTCCGTTACCTGTTTGGTACGATCAGATCAGGAAGCTGGACCTGTTTTGAGAATGTCGACTGCGTGGGGCCTGGGATCCTGTCTACTCTCGGCGAACATCTCTCCAACATCAGGATATCACTGAAATGCTTGGAGAAGTTTGTCCTTTCACACTACACTGCAAGAAGATACGCCAAGACAGATGACCAGAAGGTATGTTTTTATCCATCCAGGTCTCAAAACGTTTTTTGGTCCTAGGATTAGGTGGGGTAAATATAAGTAAGATCCTTCTAGATCGTGTGCATTTAGGATAGTAGAACGCTTAACTCTGTACTAGTGCTTTGCTTACGGAAGCAACGTCTAACGCTGAAAACCCAGGAATTTAAAGACAGAGAGGTGTATACGCCTGAACCTTCTTGTACGGAATGGAACCTCTGTTTATTATTAATTTATATTGAGAATATGTGAATAAAAAAGCTCTGTAATTACAAGATTTGAGATTTTGTTACGGCTTTCCGGGTGCGAAAACTTTTCGGGACCTTCGAGAAACAGGCGCCAGCTGGATTAGCTTGATCTTAGGTAATTTGAAGGTCAACCTAGTGTGACTGTTTATTTCAGCAGTAGACCACAAGCTTTTATGGTTTATAGGCTGATAAACCAATCGGGATGTTGGAAGAACACGAGAAGAATTCGTAAATCACGAGCCGCAGGCTAGTTATTTACGAATTCTGCGAGTGTTCTTCCAACATCCCAAGTGGTTTACCATGCCTCTAAACCATAGAAACTTGTGGTCTATTGCTTTTATCTAATAATTCAGAAGACAGGCGAAATTTCCATGAGTCTACTGGCACAATAAACCATTTCTGATTGACCAATCAGAGCGCGCGCATTCATTTGATTATTATATAAAGCTAACTAATACATTTACTCATTGCTCATTCTACTTGGTCTTGTCTTCATGGTGCTTTTAGAACGGTGAAACACCCAAACGAAGGAACAGCTTGGCCAGTCTAATCTCGCTGCCACAAGAAGGCTTTTCACCTCACTACAGGCCAAATCAAGCATCGGTAAGGCTAAAATTTGCTTCACTGTTTTCATGTCATATCTGCGACGAAACACAGCTGTATGGGAGGATAATCATTAATGTGTAACCAGAAAACAGTGTAGTTTTTCAATATTTATGTACGAAGATGTTCCGTTGAAAAGCGAGCTAAGATATTGATTCAGACACTTAAGCTTTGTCCAGTGTACAGCCTGTATATCACTGCCGTCGATTTTTACGTAAATTAATTATTCAGTGATCCCTGTGGCTTGACAACAATTGATGCTGTTACATGGGATGAATAGTGGTGGTACTTTTATTTTTGTTTTGTTTGCTTGTTTGGTTTTTCGCTTTGAGATATCAAGAAAAGACGGGAGGAAATGTAAATTAAATAACAACAACAACAGCAGCAAGGAAATTAGGACTGTCAACGGTAGGAGTGGAAGGGTCAGGGAACATCATAACTTTTATGGCATTTTTTTTAACATGCACATATTTATTTCGTTGCTTGTTTCATTTCAGGGAGAGCACCTTTCTAAAAGAAAGAGGCATCTGTCCATCTCAAAAGAAAGTGATCTCCAAGAAGCAGATTATTACGATGATGTAAAACTTCAGCCGTTGTCCCCACTAAAACAACAACCCAAGCTTCCTCAGACATTTCAAGACAGTTCAGCACGGGTGCACAAGAAGCAAATCAGCATCAGAGAGTTTGAAATGCCGTTGTTGGGTAATATTGTCTGGGAAGGGCAGTTCATGGCGGCTAGTGGGATGTATGGTTGTTTCATGACCATGTCTGGTGGCTTCTGTTTAAATACTAAGCTGCCAGACAACTTTAGGGTGAGTCTCTATACTACTCTCACGGTATTGACTTGGTAAAGGGAATGGTTTTTATGGCCCGGTGTTTTCACTTTGAAAACGCATCAAATGCTTTCCGTTCACACTACGCTGGAGAAATTTGAAAACATAACAGTCACCGCTCTTTTTGGATTTGTATTTGAGGAAAACTTGGGCAGGGGAAATATCATGATTGTCGTAACCTCATCGATTCCGAAAAGTTTCGTTTTCAATATGTTTTACATCTACAAGAAAACGAAAAGCCGGCGTTTTCAAATTCCTCCAATTTGAAGAGCGTTTGCGAAAAGCGCCGGTTTCGTGACGGATAAGTGTGGACGGTAGGCCTAACCGTAGAAATAAAGTTGCGTTTTCAAATTTCTCCGGCGTAGTGTGGACGAGGCATAAGAGAACTTTTGTTGCGTGCAGTCTTATTCTTTGTATTCTTTATTATTGTCAGGCTCAGCTCAGACCGGTCTCCATGCTCTTTCCGAATAGTCTTCCTGTGCTTGAAGTATGGTTGGTATGCTGTGGCTTTACTGAAGCCAAGCCACTTGCTTTGAAGATCAAAACCTTCCTCAAGTTAATCAATGAACAGGTAACAGAAATGTCCTGCCTGATAAAGCTAGCTGTATACTAGCAAGCTGAATCTTTAGAGACATTTTGAGTCGATCATCTAAGCGCCTATAGCTAACACTTCATTAAATCTGTTTTATTGCTGAAGTTTCTTTGCTGTATACCATCGGGCAAACGTCCGAGTTCCCTTTTGCCTCTGTTCCAAAACGAGTCTTCGTATGAAACCATTCATATGAAAGTGAGTTCCACGTACATGTTACAAATCAATCTCATTTTCATATGAAAAGTTTTGCACGAGAACTCGTTTTGAAACAGGCACATGGTAACTCGGAAATGGCCGAATGGATTGCTTCAAGGCGGATATATTGTGACAAATCTGACCATTGGTTTAAACCTGTCTGCGAATGCAACTTACTGAAATTCTTTCTAAAGTTTCTTACTCTGTCCTAATGTAGGTGCCAGGAAGTTTTCTCGAGGAAGCAATAAATGACTGAAACAATATCACTTAAAGAAAATACCATTACCTCTAAGAAAAGTCATGATACCAGATTCGAAAGCATCGCAGTTAAGTATGTCTTTATTTTGAAAGGTCTCTTGTCAGCCACAGTACTCGTTTGGATTGCGTAGTATGAAAATGGTAACCACCTTAGCTGGACAACAGCTGCAGAAGGACACGGCTAAGAGAAAACTGGCGACAATGAGTTCCATCAGAGAAGATCCGGAGGCCGATGCTGGTGAGAGTTACAAGTCCTTTTTTTGTGTGTGATTTTACATGAAGCCAAGATTTCTACTTTGTTCATCGAGCTGAACGTAGCCTTAGTCTAACGTCGCCAGTCGAATTTTTAAACTAATGCTATGGTAGTTGATCGTGTTGAAACTTAGTAACTGGAACCCAGGCGAATTCAGTTCGTCTATTTTGTGACATCAGGGGGAATTACTTAGTATTAATATAAAAAAGAACTGCTGTTGGTTGCGAACGTTTTGGCAACCTGCGAGAAAGACATCCTTCTAGCCAAGTGACCAGTGTTTACTTGTTGGTGGGGTTAAAAGAAGTCTAGTCTGATTGGTCAGTTTTTGCCGTGATGTTATTGGATGTAAAACTTGGGTACAGCTCGTCAACAGTGATTGGTGTAAGTTGACGATGTCGAGATGGATCATGTCTTGTTTGTAATTGGTCAGTTTTTTGTGTGTGTTATCATTGATTGTGGAAGCTATGTCAGTTGAACATTGTCGGTGTGAATCTGTTTAGTCAAGTTTACGTCGCGTCAAAATTTTCTTAGTGAATTACATGTGCTTTTTGGTATTGGTGAGTTGGTTTTCTTATGTACTGTGAATCTGAGATGCTGAAATTATGTTGTTCGTGATCTACATTACAGAGGCGATGCCAAGAAGTCCATTTCTGGAAAGTTTGGAGCGACGTCAGTCAGAAGAAAATGCTATAGTTCACTCCCTGTTCACGTACTTTGGCAACAAATTGTTGGCGGAGGATAAGGAGTTGTTTTCAAATGTAGTGGATCAGGTGTTCGCTCACAGTGTTCTGATGTCCGTGTCAACTGAAGGGGACTCGCAATTAGTTGACCAAGTCAAAGAACATCTTCAAGCCAACGGATTACAAGTTAAACAGGAAATCATCTCCAAGGTAAAATCTATCATTATTGATCACCAAAGTGAATGTCACAGCTCTGTAAAATCATTCGTATTTAGCTCCTTTACACCACTCTAAGAGGAGCATGGGTAAATAGTATTTAGTAAAGAAATCAGTTATAAGCGACATCTAAGAGTCCCATCACCCGAGGGTGGGTGGAGGAAGACTCTCATCACCCCCCCCCCCCCCCCCCCTCCGCGAAAAAAAGTAAAAAAAAAAAAAAGAAAAGAAAAGAAATAAAAAAAGAGGAAAAATTAATAATTGTTGGTTTGGTTTGAATATTTGTGTTTTAAGTTAATCCTAATCTAATGCTCTACTCGAATCTCTGTAGACCCCCCGTCAGTGTAGTATTGTTTTTAGCTAGAATCTCAAGCGTCTCCCGAGCGGGGTCTGAATCGACCATACCAAATGAAATAGAGATGTTTATTTACGCAAGTTTCTGATAAGGGCAAGGTTATTTTGATATTACTGAATGCGTGAGATTTTGTCATTCGGTTGTTGACTGTCTTTTCATCTTTAGATCCTTCAGCTTCATACTAGCCTACAAACAAGCCGTAACGTGATCCTTCTTGGGTGCCCAGGCTCTGGTAAATCCACCATATACACAACGCTAGCAAACGTGCTCAACGCCATGAATAGCCAAACAAGTCAACCAGTTGTAAAACACCGCAGACAGGATAGGAAAATAAGCACCTCTCTCAGATCTGCTCCTAAAGTGCCAGTTGAAGATATCAAAGAAGTGCTTTGGCCGCGTGTTGATCTGTCAGTCGTGTTTCCAAAATCATTAACTTGTGAAGAGGTGGGTCTTTTGGTAGTTATGACAAGTTGTGGTTATCATTGACGTTTGACTTGAAAGGATAATGTGTTCTTAGTTTTGGCGTAAAAAATGCCTAAATTAGTAAGTTTTGGAGGGACTGCTTTCCGTTAATATCTGCCAAATAATTAGACTGCCCATCTTCGGTAGGTCGGGTGATAGTTCTTTTCAATTTCCATTCACTATCACCAGTCAACTATCAGATGACCTGAGAGTGCAAAAGAGTTGGGCTCATATGCCTGTCCAAAATTTTAACAAGTTCAAATTAGACGACAGGGGACAACAACACGCATGCGTGTCGGCGGTAAGGCTATCCTGAGATTTTGTCCATGTCGCCAAGTCTCGTCGACTCTTTGGGTTTTAACCAGCCTAGCATGTAGAAAAACCTCTTTGGGAAGTAAATGATAAAACACTTCGTAGTCCAACCACCCAGTTAAGGGAACCCAGTCAATTTTGGCAACGTACAAAATTACTTTTTAAATTGAAGCAAGCCTGAAAAATAGTAGCATACTAAGATGGAAAACACCAAAGGGATAATAATAAACTATAAAGAAACAAGGATGGTTAAGGATGGAAAAGATTAACACGGATTACAAATGACGAACTTGACAAATCTAGGCTACACTTTTCAAGATTCGCAAAACGTGACGTAGCTCCTTTAATTAACCGAGTTATCGACTACTATAATAATAATAAACTGTGAAGTTTGGCACCTGAAAAAAGCTTCTTATCATGTATGCACAGTTGTTTGGAAGACAGAACCCTGACAGCCATCTGTGGGTTGACGGGCTGGTGTCCAAGTGGCTGCGAGACTCCACGCTGACCTGTGACACCATGGCAGAACTTCTCACGAGCCAGTCCTCTGAGAAACAACGTTTCGCTCGGATGATGGGTTCCCTGTCTCACGTGAAGAAGTGGTTGGTGCTTGATGGGCCGATTGATGACACGTGGCTGGAAAACATGGGAACGCTGCTGGATTCCACAAGAGCACTCAGTTTACCTAATGGAGAGTCTATTGTTCAGCCAGGTGAGATCATTACTCGAACAGTAGGCTTCCTAGTCACAGAGTCGAGGATTACTGTCAGCATTGTCGTTTTTCATCATCGTTGTTGTCTCGGATATTTAGCATTTCTTTATGGTTACAAAGATAACTCAAATCTTCTCTGCTTTCCAATGAGCTGCAGGAATGTTGATTGTTTCTTAGTGTGGTTAAAAATACTGCTGCCAGTGTTGCGATCGGTAAGGTACATTTTTGAAGACATTTTCATTAAACCGATTCTTTGCGTACTAAATATTAGGCGACTTTTGTCCATCTTCATGAAGGCTACAACGTAAACAAGTTTTGGTACTGCTCCACACTTCATGCCCGTGTACTGTCGGTTTTAATTCCAAATTACAGCCACTTATGCGCTTGTTTCTATTAAATACTTATCTACTTCAGTTTTTTGTTCGTTTTTCAGAAACTGTGACTCTCTTGTTTGAAGTGACAGACCTCACTCACGTATCCCCGGCGTTAGTGACTCGCTGTGGCCTTATCCACTGTCCTGAACCGCTTGTGGGATGGAAGCCAATCTTTAGGTCGTGGTTGAAAGGAGCACATGCCAGATGGGAAATAACCAACAGAGGGTAAGTGAAAAGATTCCTACACTTGCAACTTGCATTAAAAAAAAAAAAAAATGAAACTCGATATCGACAATTTGCAAGTAGCGCGCGTAATTGTTTACATTGCGTGATCCAAGCACGAAGGAATAGTTGGAAGAACTGGGCAGTTTGTTTATGTAAACTTGAGATGCAGTCGATGGTCTATATACAAAGTGCTTTCAAATTTTGGGAAAAGCGGCTCTTTTCCTTACACATTGGAAAAAAAAATCCACGTTTTGTGTTGTGTATGAAACGGTATTTACATAATTTGGCATGGATGCGAAAACTGCGTTATCGTCCAAACTAAGTTCACAGCCGATTAGCTCACTCAACTTACTCAACTGCCATGGTGGATCGCGATAAAAGCTTTAATTAAGGCCTTATGCGTTTCTTGGCACGAGGAAGTTTGGTAGGTTAAAGAGATGTCGATGTTATGTTTTGCCACTCCATCTTCCAATCCATCATTACTGTCTAGTATGTTAAAACGCTTTGTCTTCCTCGCATGTATTTCAGTTTGGGGATCATCTCAAGCTTAATGGACTACACAGTAGACTCGTCGTTGAAATTCCTTAGCGAGCACTGCCAGCCAGTGCTTACATCAGGATACGGTTCCACTAACAAACCTTCTGAGACAGCCGCTGGAGTGTATGAGGTTCAAACGTTGCTCCGCTACCTCTCGGCCATCTACGATCGACACATCCTGCGCGAGGCTGAAGACAGTCAGATGCAAATGATCAATCAAAAACAGCGCCAGTCAAACAGTTCTATCAGCAGCAGGCAGAGCTCAGGAATCTCAGCCAGTGACACTGGAAGAGTCGTGAGCTCTTTTGCGTTCGCGTTCGTGTGGGCATTTGGTGGTCACTTACATGAAAGGTATAACAAACTGCTTGTGTAATATATATTTCGTCACTGGAAATTAACAGTTTTCGTTTCTGTTTGCTTCCTTTCTTTTCAGTTTAGTTCAATTTATTACAGTTTATGTTAGTTTAGTTCCAATAATCACCACGTTACAGTAATATAACTGATGTATGTATCAATAAGAGAGTAGGAAGCCCATTTTCCCTCGTTTTTGCAATCTCTGTGTTTGTGCAATATTTGTGGAAGTACTCAAAGGCTTTGGAATTTATTTACTATGTTCTATGTTATTTCAACAAGAAGACGTCTACAGCTTTAGCCTAAATTGCGTGACTAGGAAAATCTCTAGTGCGACCATTGAATCATTGATCTCAGATTTTCGTGTTAGTTGCTCTTTGACACAACATGAAAGAAGAGTTTACTATGCGTTTGCCTAGGAAGCTTTAGCTGCAGCAGACAAACACAGGGCGCGAATATCGGGGTTGCTGCTGAGACGAGACAAAATTCACTTCCCATGTTCAAGTCCACTAAAATTGACTTTGATCTCCCTCTCTTGAATAAGATACGCTGCGAAGTTTGATGAGCATGCGCGTCAGCTGCTCTCCGCTGGTCCTTACCCGGTACTAGTCCCTCCTGAGGGCTCAGTGTATGACTATTGCCTGGACTTTAGTAAAGGTGGACTGGTGAAGTGGGAGGAGAGACCTGGCACACAGTTAAAAACACTGCCTTCATCCTACACAGTCGTGACTGAGGTAACGTCACTTAGTCACTGTCAGTATATTAAACCAGAAGCATATTTTATGGATTAAGAGGAATATGTTTGTAAAAACCTTAAGGTATCACGGAAAAATATATGGCTGTCAAAAATGATCAACTTAAGCCCCTTTTTTTTTCGATAAACTTCAAGCCAAAACAATCATGTAACAAGTAAGGCAGTTTTATGAGCTCTCAAATTTAAGTTCGTCTGATTTTAATTTTGTTTGTTTGATTGTTTGTTTGTTCGTTAGTTGGACCGCTACTTCTACCTTGTTGACCTGATGGTATCTACCCGTCAGCCAGTGCTGTTAGTTGGTCCCTCAGGGATAGGAAAGTCTTCTCTGGTGCAGGTCAGTAAATATGGATTTTTTCAACATTTTCACTCTAGTCTTACATGTACCTCCTTAAGGCAGTTATGAGACACCAGGTCGCTATTGATGTCATTTTTGAAACTTCTCGAAGCTGAACAAATATTGATTGATTAAAGGACTTGAGAGTAGCTGCTTGATTTTTGGTTTTAATTTTCGACAGAAAAGCTTGGAATAGCGCTATCTCTTATTTACGAAATGTTCATCTCTTCCTTTTTTCCTACGCTGTCGCAACTCGCTGTTTGGGTTTCTACATGTACTCCTTACGAATAAACCCGCAAAAGAAACCTGTGGACAGCCAAATCGAAAAGTTACACACTTCACACGCTCAATTCCTTCCCGTTTGAAGGCGTTTGTAAGATTGTATACTGATGAATCTGTTCTGTTGAGGCGACCAGACTGTTGTTACATCTTGAGATTGGTTGTTGCCTCGAAGGCGACAGTTCTAAATCGAACAACAATCTATGTACATAGTAAGTTACTAGATCTACATGACTTCATAGAGGTTTTTCTAGTCAAGTCCCAGGATTTTCTTGACTGAGAAAAGAACTAAACTCGCAAAGAGATAGGACGTCTTTTTTCCAATGTTCACTAGAGAAATTACTGCGAGATTGGCCGCTTTAATGTTAGAGACGTTTAAGTTGTCTAGACACCTTAAGCGTCTAAGCGTTAAAGTCGTCTCGAGAGAGCTTTAACGTCCGACACGACATTAGCCTCCCCAGCATTAAAACGGCCATTTTTTTTAGCATTTGCTTTGTCTCACAGAACTTGATCAACCCACGGCACAGTGCCACCCGGATTTGCCTGTCCCCAGGCCTGACTTCAAAGCTGCTTCAAGAGGCGATCGAACACAAGCTTCAACAAATTCAACGCAAGGAGATGAGTCAAGTGTCATTTAAAAAGGGAAGTGTGGCAGTAAAGAATCTTCCTGGGTCCAAATCTCGTACCCAGCTTATGTTTCTTGACGATCTGAACTGTGCTGCTGTTGACGCTTTTGAAATTCAACCTCCGCTTGAGCTCCTGCGACAAATCCTCTCACAAGGTAATATTAGTTTTTCTCGTTACTTATTTCTTACTGGTGAGGGTGTATGCAAAGAGGTCAAGTCACATTTGTGTGCTCGTGTGCTCGCCTTGTCCTCTCCTCCCTTAGACGGGGCTGCCAGAGGTCAAGAAATGATCGGGAAAAAAAAAATTCAAGGTCAGGGAAACGTGAGAGAATTTCTTTTTTTTTTTAATCAGGGAAAATTGACATTTCGAAGAAAACTCAGGATTTAAAATTGAACTAATTGAGCACCATTGATTTAATACTGTTGAAGGCGGAAAGAAACATTTGGGGTCACTGTGATCTCAACGGTGTTTTTCCCTTAGATGTTAAGGAATAGGGAAAGTTTGTTGAAAACTTATCAGTCTTAATAGAAAGAACGCGGGCTGTAAGGGAAGGCTAGAAGCCGCTACTGTATCTGATATTTTTATTTTTATCAGGAATAGGTTAGGGAATTTTACGTTTTTTTTTCCCCTGCAATGTGATGGTGTATGCAAAGCAATCAAGTGCCTAGATTGTGTACTCGTGGAAACTAAATATGTTCACCTTTCGCTTTGTCCTCTCCACCATGAGATCACGTATCTTTAGTTTAACGTTACTTGTCGTTGACGTATCTTTCAGGCACGCTGTATAACAAGCAACGATATCATTTGTATAGAGTGCAACACCTTCAGTTCATGGCTGCCTGTGTACCTCCCGGTGCGGGAACCTCCTGTGGAGGAGTGGCATCGTATTCTATCAGTCATCGTTTGTCCAGGCTGATGACAGTCCTGTCATTCTTTCCACTGTCTTCTGATTCACTGGAGACGATCTACTCTTCAGTTTTTCTTTCTTGGTTGGAGGAGTTTCCAGCATATTCCCTAACCCATCACGAACATCTAGCAAAGGTAAACCAACTAGGGATACTTTGAACGTACATAGCTGCCAAGACCCAGGACCCAGTTGGTTGAAAGGTGGGCGAAGCTATCCACCGGATAAGTCACTGTCTAGTGGATTACAGACTGCAGTGTTAACGAAATAAGCTAAGCTATCCACTGGATAGTGATTTATCTGGTTGATAGCATTATTCACCCTTTAAACAACTGAGACCTGAAGTCAAAATCTCGGTTTTAATATATCAAGCACGACAGACTGTGTTTCACCACCTTTCCAATCACAGAGAAGAGAGTTGAAGATAAGACGGGCAGTGGAGTGCAGTGGAACCCCGCCTTACGAACACCCCGTTCATATGGCCACCTCGCCATCACGGTACTTTAAAATGGGTCGAGCAAAAGCTCAATCAGTCATTTTCGTATTTAAAGAATTCCTTTAACACGGCCACTCGTTAATTCGACCAGATTTTGTTGCCCATTGGTGACCAGATTAACGGGTTTCTGCTGTATTTTTCACGAACTTCGAGTCTTTTTATCTGAAAATGTCTTATTTAGACAGTTAAAATCGAAACGCGTGTTTATCAAGCTCGTATACGCTCCTTCACATCACCTGCATAACATTAACTATACTTGTGTGTAACCATTTTCCACTAGGCGCTGTCATCTGCAACTATTAAAATGTACAGCGTCATCCAGAAGGAACTTCGTCCCACTCCACTCCATCCTCATTTCCTGTTCACCCAGCACGAATTGTCGAGGGTCGTCCAGGGTATGACCCTCCTGTCCTCCCAATCCCGTGGACGGCCAAGGCCGCGAGCCAGGAGACGCACCCAGGGAGCTGGGGACACGGACCTGGAGAGCAAAACTGGATCCGTTGCAGCCGCAAGGAGTGATCCTGGTCTCTATATCAAGGAACAAACCCAGCGTGGAGGGAATGCTGGTAGAGGGAGAAGGTGGGTGAGCAAGTGACTTACAAACACTGTTGAAATCGTCACGTTCATTATAATTCAAACCATGTTTGGGAGTGGCTGGTTGGAAGAAGATTGCCATTTACTCATCGCTTTACCCTGTAACATTAGAGAGTTTGGGTTATTAAATCAATTTAAACGCTTTCTCTATCATAGTTTTTAAACACACGGCATTCATGAAAATCAGGTTTATAAGTAGAATGTTGTTGTAAGTTATTATAGCATTAGGGTTAGAATTTCAGGTTTAGGATCTTAGACATTTTAGTGGAATATTGTACCTGGTGAATTTTTTTTACCGTGTGTAAATAATGATTAAAGACTAAAGATTAAATTTCATGACGAAAAATCATCATCAACAGCAACAACTACAACAAGCAAACAAGAATGCATTATGTAGCAGGAATTATCATACCTTAACCCAAAAAGTTAAACCCAATCCTAATTTAACCCTTAACGTAAAAGAAAAGAAAACAACTGTTTATCATAAAACCAATTTAGTCTGCAGCCTCCAGTGTAGCATGTAGACTGTAGATTGAAATTAGCTCTCTACATGTATAAGGGTCAGAGTTACTTTATAGTAGAGTAATTTTTAGGGTAAGTGTTTTCAGTTAGTTAGGGTTAGACTGGCGTCTGAAGTTCATAGGCTCTTTCCTGTGTCCTTTATTTCTAAAATTTTGGTTGAATGGTTCGCATTTCGGAAAAACTACAATTTTCGAATTTTTTGGAAACTTCCCAAAACCGTTTCCGAACCATTTATCGCTGTTTCGAATGTTCCAGAATTTTTGGCTGAATGAAAAGCCCCCCTACATTTTATTCTAAGCACTTTTGCAGCTTCTGTTTTTTCTCCATAAAAATGTTTTTGTCGTATGGTGCGTTCTGTTTACATGTATCATATTTGTCTTCACTGGATTATTTTACCATTTCAGTTGGCCGTCGCTGACGAGCGATTCAGCTGAAAGCAAAACACCCGCTGCACTGTCTCCAATGATTCGCTCCATTCTTCGTCTGTGGTGTCACGAAAGCTCTCGTACATACAGTGATCGCCTGTTCACCGAGGAACAGCGGTACTGGTTCTCTTCTCTGTTACACGACTCCGTCGAAGAGTTCTTCTGCAGGGACAACTCCGAGCAGGGATCCGAAATGTTCTCTGTGGAAAAGCTAGAGATGGAACAAAAAAAATTGCGAGGTAAGTGGACGTTCTGGTAGTAAAAACAATAATTATTTACAATGAACACATTGTCACGTTACTATTGAACTCTGTGACTTTTCCACTTGTTGTCTCTTTACCAACTTGAAGCAGTAGGTTTAAGTAAGGGTGTTAATTAGTCAAACCCTTTCGTGTGAACCTGACCTTTACTAGTAGTGAGAAAAACATCAGTTCAAAACACAAAGGGTAGCTCGCGAGGTCCGTTGCAAAGAATAAGAATCATAAGCGCAAAAATAGGGATCGTGAAGAGTTTATCTTTGAGTTGAGCTGTAAGTTTTCAGCTGTTAAAAATCTAGACCAAACTATTTGCAGGCGATGTTTGGATTCAGTTATTTTTATTTCACGTTTAAACTATACATGTTAGCATATTTTCCAGTGTAACGCTTTTTTGTTTTGGTTACTTGATTCTTTTAGCAATGTAAACAGTGTTGTAGTCATTCATAACAATCACAACCGTTAACTTGATCGTTTCTTAATGAGAAACGCAGCCTGCATCTTGTAGATAACACTGTCTTGTTTATTGCAGAAGTTTTGCCTGGTAGAAATGCACCCCCACCTACTGCCAGTGATGAACAACTCGAAAACACAGGGGAGGATGAGGCATCCATGCAACCAGACGACTCCATGGCTCTACCAACTCAAGAATTACGGGCACCAAGTGATGAAAGTGCTGTTGAAGAAGACGAGGAAGAAGGTGAAATTGGTACTATTGTGACGGAAGAAAACCCTTTGCCGGAAGAAGCGAATGACGAAGCTGTCGAGATGGAAGACGACGAAGGGGGATTTCCTCCAAAAGTAGAAGAACAAAATGTGAACGACGTTGATCCAGATAGATTGGAAGTTCAAGAAGATGAAACTCTTAGTAGAGAGCCGACTTTAGCGGAGAGCACGTCGCTGCTTCAGCCAGTCCGTGTTAAGGTCACGTTTGACGACACTAGCGGTGTAAGCTACGACAAGAGCTATGATGGTCCCTTGATTTCGTCGGAGCAGTTGGCGTTTTCTGGCGAGGATCTTACAGACATCATTTTCTGCAAGCATTTTAACGCCTCTGTGACCGGGCGAGAGAGTAGTGCGAGCGAGGTGGCCAGCAAGAACTACCTTGAGTGCGCTGAAAGCATCTTGGAGCAAGGCATCAGGCGTTGTCTGGCTTCTTATAATGCTCAGGTGGTGGAGTCAGGCAGTGGAGCCAGGATAATGAACTTGGTGACGTTTCGTGAGGCCCTTCAACATGCAGCGCGTTTGAGCCGAGCACTGGTAAATCCTTATTTTCTTGCTTTACACGATATTTATATGATTTCACAGTCATCCTGAAACATTGAGAGCAATGTGCATCTCCCTGAGATAGACTAGAGCAGTTGCCCAACATCAAGGAATCGATGATGCGCGGTCAACTCTCAATAAGCAGAAAGCACAACGATCCGAAGATCAGTTCAGCCTTCAATATATAGTTTCTTTTTGTTTTTATTGACCTTTTTTTATAATTTTGATATCTTCAGAATACAGCATCTTACTTTTTCTCGGCCTTTAAAAGGCATTAAAAAAATGCATTAAAAACGCTTAAATAAATTTTAATAGAAGATTGCGTTAGGAAGCAGATAGCTACACAGTATAGATTTAGTGTTCAGCTTCTAGAACTGTCTTCTTACATTTATGACTGTCCTGTCTTTACCAAGGCCACACCAGGAGGTCATGCACTATTGTTGTCTGATCTTGGCTATGGAAGAAGGACGCTGACCAGGGTTACTGCACATGCAGCTTGTTGCAAGGTTGGTATAGGGTCTTGTCTCTTTTCCTTTCTTCTTATTTTTTCTTTCGGGTTTTTGTTGTTTCCTTTCTGCTACGGTTCCACTCTCGTTTTTAGTCGATCAGTTTGTCGGTCGGGCAGTCACTCATTTCCATATTTCTATCCTTCTGTTCCAATCTTCTTCCTTCCTTAGAGCCCGGTTACCCGATCGCCCGTCCGCCTGCCTGCCGGGCCATCCCTTCCCTCCTTCCCTGCTCCTTCCCTTTCTGCCTTCACCCGTCTCTCTCTCTCTACCCACCTTCCTCCCTCCCCTCTCCCCTTTTTGCCATTTACCTCCTTCCTCCCTCCCTCTTTCCCTCCCTTTCTCTCCCCCTATCTCCCTCCTTCATTTTCTCCCTTTCTCGCTCCCTTCATATTTCCTTCCCGTTGTCATTCTCCTCGATCTTCCTCTCCCTCGTTCTTTCCCTCACCAGGCTCTCCGCAATATACGGAAATCGGATTTTTCTTGCTATGTGTACCATTTTTTTCTTCTTTTAGCTCATAGAGGTACAACGAAGCCAATTCCAAAGTCAAGAGGACCTCAGACAGCAGATCAAAGTCGCGTCATTCATCACTGGTCTTCAAGGAAAGCCTGTAGTGTTGTTTGTACCAGAAGGCGTTTGTGATGGATCCATGCAGGACATCTGTTCACTGATGTCTGAAGGTAAATATCGCTTATTTTATCACTGCATCTCTTTTGTCAGTGTTGACAGCTGTTGATGGCCACAGTTTACTTTTTCCTCGTATATGTCAAAATGGGCTCAGTTTCCAGGAAATGTCAAGCTTTTAGTTTATCCAGGTGAACTTTCATAACATTGACAGCTTATTGTTCAACTCCGAGAATTCCAATCTTCTTCATGAAAGATAGAGTGTCTCTAAGCACGTCGCTTGGTTAAGAGGCTAGTCAAAAGGCCAGAAAAATCGTTAAGCTATTGTTGCTCAAAGAATGGTTTTTGAAAGAATCGTTGGCAATTTACCAGTACGTCCATCTTGCCGGCCGTAAGTTAGGTCGATAATTCAAGTCAATGAAAGAAAGGTTCTGTACACCTCTTTTTTCCTCAGCTTCTTGTGGGATGTAATTAATTTTTTCATAAAACTAGTAACAAAATTATAATAGCTTTTAGCTTAAAGCGGTTTTGAATTGAGTATCGTAAAACCAAAACCAAACCAATTACTTACCAATTAGACTACTCAGCTAGAGCGGTTTTCATTTGAGTGTCGAAAGTAATTGGACAATTACTTTGGTTTTGGTTTTGGTTTTACTACGGTTTGAGATTGGCTGAGTAGTCTAATTAGCAAGTAATTGGTTTGGTTTTGTTTTTACGACACTCCATTGAAAACCGCTCTAATCTTGAACTGTAGTGAAACCAAAACCAAAGCCAAAGTAACTGCCTGAAGTGATTACTTTCGACAATCGCTTGAAAACCGCTCTATTAGTCTCCTTAGACCTCCCTACCCATGTATACACTATTGCAACCACTATGATTTCAATCAGTGGAGATTTGGGAACCTATGGGCCTGGGACTTCCATAATTCAACACCTCGCGTGCATCAAAGGTTGATAGTTAAACTACTGATATCAGTCTTATATCTGGTCAAGAATTTTAGTCGAGGGAAGAAAGAATGGCGCTGTAATCTTCTCTTTCTTCTTTCTTCTTGCTATGCTAGGTTCGCATGGTTATATATAAAAAAGGAATCTGACGTTTAATCTGGCTAATGTTTTCTAGGTACATGCCCTGGCCTTTACACACCCAACGAGCTCTTCATGATCTCCAACCAGCTTCTTCCCGGTGGAAAACGTGGATCTCGCAGAGTGGAAAACCAAGATATCGCACAGGAACGATATTTCCGTCGCGTCAGATCGCACCTTCATGTCGTGATCTGCTTAAAATATAGAAAGCTTGACTTGTCCAACTCTTTGGAAAAGAACCAGTTGTATAAGTTCCCTGCGCTGGTAACACGAAGCTGTTGTGTCGATATTTACCGAGCCTGGCCTCACGAGGCACTTGTTAGCATAGCGCAGAAACAACTTGAAGAGGAAGAGAGCGTTTTTAGTCTTTTGCCACTGAAAAGACGAGAGAAAGATGCGCAGTCTGCAGCTGTGTGCTCAATAATGGCGCACGTTCACCTCTCTTCTAGAAGCATGGTGAGGAGGATTTACGGAATGGAGGCGCTGAAGTTCTACTCGCCTGATACGTATTTGGATTTTATCGATCTGTTCAGGAAGATATGCAAGAGGTTATGTTTGAAAGAAAAGGTGAGAACTAGAGTTATATCATGAGCGATAGGTCGTAGTGAACCAGCGACGTTGACACGTACTTTTACCTACACCAGCACTCGCGATAGAGAATTAGTCAGCAGTGGTGAAGAACGCCCCAAGAAAAATGTTGGTCTGGGTCCCTGTGGGCAAATAGAAACCGGCGATTGAGATCCCTTTACCTCTGACTATGAATAAGTTTCTCCTCATGATGTGAATAATGATGAAAGCTAATAAAAATGCCCGCAGATGTTCTAAGGAGATCTTTAATTGAGCTTAGGTCAAAATTCAAATTTGTGCTTAGTTTCACTCACTCAGTTCATCCTCTTCGTCCCTTGTGATTCATAAGGTCGTTCTGCTGACAAATGCAGTTTAGAATCCCATTATTCTGTGAACAGATGTTCATAACCGCTTCTGCATATGTCATGTATAAAATAACTTCCACTAAACGCACTTTAAGCAACACTGACGGTATTTAACTTTTATCTCAAACTATTTTCCAGGAAGAGGTAGTTCACCTAGATAAAGCTATCAAGAGAATAGACGAAGCTACTCACAGTCTGAACAAGATGCAGCGAGAGTTAGATCAACTGGCACCGGTGTTTGAAGCGTCCAAGACGGACGTGCAGTTGCGACACGAGGCTGTGGAAGCGTGTCAAAAGGAGTATGCTGCTGCCAAGGACCGCTGCAAGAAACAGGAGCAGGATATCGAGGGCATGCAGGGACCCATTGAGATCCTCAAAAAGGAGGCTCAGGCTGAGTTTGAAAAGGTGAGTGACACGATGATAGCTTGCCTCATTATTGTGTTGTGGAAGATTATTGCCCCTGTGCAAGATTGGACCAGAAGCAACACGTTGAGATTCCCTCCTGTCCAGTCATTAACTGTTAGTTTTTTTCAGGTCAACCCCTTGTTTGACGCAGCATGGAAGGCCATCAATTCGCTGGATATTCACGATGTAGAAGAAATCAGAAGTTACCGAACTCCGCCTGCGATTGTTAGATTGGTTGTAGATGCAATTTGTGTGTTGTTTGGAAAAGAGCAGACGTAGGTTTCCAAATCTCGTTGAGATTTTTTGTTTTGCCTTGTTTTGTTTTGTTTTTTTGTTTTTGTTTTTGTTTTCTTTTCTTGAAGGGGGGGGGGGCGTGGGGGGGCTGGTGATGGTTTACGTACTTGCTTCGGGTTTACTTCCGTAAAAGCGTACAACAAACACACTGTTACGTTAAACACATAAATAATCTAGTTTAGCGCTAGACTTATCAGTCTGCCTAGTTGCTGCTTCCTTGGCAATCCGAATTTGTTCAGTCAATCGATCGATCAATCAACTTTTATTTCCGTTCCTCAATTTACATTTTAGACTGGCCGCGGATAGCTAGTGCTAGCCTAGGAAGGCCAGTCTATTAAGGTCTAATTACAAATGTCTATTTTTGTTTTTTTTTGTTGTTTTTTTTTTAATCTAAATTTTTATTTCGCCTCCAGCTGGGAAGAGGGCAAGCTTCTCCTCAACCGGAACGACTTCTTCAAAGATCTGGAATTTTACAACATGATTGGCATGCCTGATGCTATTTTCAATGCGCTCAGAGGTTTTTACGACAACCCGTTGTTCCGTGCAGACATTGTCAAGGACGGCAGCGTGGCTGCTAGGTCTCTCTGTCTGTGGGTACGAGCCGTGTACGAGTTCTGTTTGGTTCACAGAGCCCTGGAACCAAAACGACAGCAGCTGCGGAAGGCAGAGCAGGAACTCGAAAAGGTATTCCATGTGATTTAAGGAACCGTGAGATCAGAGAACGAGTATTAGATTAAGAAAATCTAGGTTTTTTTTTACAGATTTCGTGTTGTGATTATCACATCTCACACCAATCCCACACCGATTGTCTCCCTTACAGCTGAACTGAACTGAAAACTTAAATTATTGGCGGCAATATTTTTGAGAGACCGTCGTTTTGAGCCCCATTTTGAGACAATATGACAACCACTTACAGTGTAAACCCAGTGTCCTTATTTTACACCCCTCCCCCTTCCCCCACGCCTTCCCTTTTTTCCCGCACAAGTGGTGCCGAGTCTCGTTTTGTGATGTCTGTCACGCAGTCTAAAAACAGTGAATGGGGGAGGGTATTGTGGACTACTGTAGTGAATTTTAAGAGGTGAGAATATTGCACGAAGAACTGTTTCTCGAATGTGTCAACTACTTATGCCGTCAATTGTGTCTTTTATGTTCGTATTATGCTGAAAATGTGATCGTACCTTCGCAGGCAAAGTCCATTCTAGGAGAGATGCGAGTCAGGTGTAATGCCATCAAACAAGAGCTTGAGTCAAATATCCAGTTGTATAAAGACAGTGTCAAACATTCCAGAACAGTTGAAAAACAGATCCAGGTAAAGACTCTTGACAGTTGAAAAGAAATTAACAGCGAGAACTGCAATGTTCCTTCACGAATTTATATCAATATGCTATATTCTCTGTTTCAATTGATCCCCGAAACTCCCTATAATGATACTTTTTGGTGGGCTCTTTGGCTCGGCCTCCGTGGATGTACATCTGTCGTGCACATCTGTTTATGCACATCTGTCATTGCTCAATCGGCCCTGGACTTTCTGTTGAGAATAAAAGAAGTCACGAAACCAAACATGTCAAAATTAGCCAGTTTTACAGTTGTTCGTTTTAACTACGGGGAGGCTCAGTTGCCTAATGCTTAGTGTGCTGTCATTCAGATCAAGCAATCCGAGTTTGAACCAGCGCCGGAGTTTTGTTCTTGCCCAAGGCACTACTCTCGCGTTGCCTCTCTCCACCCAGGTGTATAAATGGGTACCGGCGAAGTTAACGCTAGGAGTAACCTTGCGAAAGACTAGCATCCCATCCAAGAGGCAGTGAAAATAGTTCTAACCACTTAATGGTCCTAAAACAGGGATGTGCTCTGGCACTATGGGCCACTTTACTCGAGGCAAACTTTATATGGTTTTACGACGATTCTAGCTCACACAAGCAATTTTTTTCGATAGAACATACAAGCTGTGCAAGCCAAGGGAGCGGCGCTTGTCGACAGTCTGTCCACCTATTCTAACTTGTGGCATAGCAATCGATCGATCGCCAAGCAGCATCTTCTCACTGCACCAGGTGATGCCCTGGTCACGGCTGCCGCCGTGTGTTACCTGGGACCTCTTGTACCTGCTGCCAGGGATGAGCTGTTCGCTGACTGGCTGCGGGTGTGTGATGGGGTGTCGCGAGAGCCCGAGAAGCGACTGCTCAGTTTGTCGTCAATGGTGCTCGAAGATTCTCGGAACAAACGTAATTACACTGAGCCAAATAATGCCGGTAGTGATTTGTTGGCTACTGTGTTTGTTAAGCTAAGATTAGTCTTGTTTGAACGTCTTTTAGAATGAATTTTGCTTTCCAGAAACGTTTTATTAAGCGATCCTTTTGTATAACCGCTCCAGCCATCAGCCAAAATCTGAATTATGCGGCCCATCCCTACTGACCTTATGTTGTTGTTTACGCGTTAGTCTTGGCTGTGGTGACTCACTCTTATAGCTTTAGCGTATTTGAACAATAAAACTTTTATCTTATCGTTTTACGTCATTGGTTTGGGGCAATTGAAGAAAGCTCCTCCCCCTCCCGACTCAACCAAATTTAAGACCTAAACGAAGTATGCCATATTTTCTGACAGGTAGAACCTCCCGTCCGACCACCCAGTCGACGCTTGCATCAACCTTATCTACTAACACGGTGCCACTGCGTGAAGATGTGTCACTGAAAACGATACTAGCTGCTGCCAACGAGGTGGATGAGTGGAAGAGAAATGAGTTACCCACCGACGAGCAGGCGCTGCAAAACGCTTTGATACTGAGGAGCTGTAGTGATGATCGGACGCGTGCCTGGCCGCTGTTGATCGATCCGCATAATCAGGCTGAGTTGTGGATAAGGGCTCTGCATCAAGGTTTTTCTTTTTTCTTTTTTTTTTCTTTTTCTTTCTTTTTTTCTTGTTTTTTCTTGGTTTTTTTTTTTTCATTTAGTGTTTGTGTTTTGTGTCTAAAATAAAACATTTTCCTGAGGCCTAGTTTAAAGGTATTGGAGATTACTACTTGGATTTTAAGGCAATTTAAAACAAGGGACAAGCACGTGCCCCCTGGTATACATTCTTTGTAAGAAGTGGCAGGTTTGGGGTCCCGTATTTCCACAAATTTGCAACGGATTGTTATGAAACTGCGCATGTTTACTATCTTCGGCATGATAAATTGATCTATGGAGGTGTACTTTGTTGTTATTGTTTTTATGAGAAATAAGAAAGATTGTTGATATCGCGTCACATTGTTGAAGTGGTCCACTGTTTAACGTTAGTCTTGAATGAACCAGCTTTATTGCCGGCTAAACCTTGGTAGGCTTAACCTGCTTGTTATAACCTAGTGGAACGCCACTTTTCTTATCTGATAAACCAAGTCTAAACAAGTGCAATTGTCCGCATTTAGTCCGTTCAGACGTATTGTAAATCTTCTGAATTGCTGCACAAACCGGCTTTTATTTTCTGTTGAAACGTAGCATTAGCCCTCATTGTTTTTTGTTAAACCTCATGGAAGTCCTATTTTCCTGTGAAAACCTATTGTAAGCCCGCTTTAGTGTATGGTACGACTCGTGTAAACCGTCTTAGTTGTGAGTGTGAACCTCGTGTAAACCTGGCTTCCTGCCCTTCTTAATTCTCTAGTTGTTTCAAGTTGCCAGGCACCAAACTCTATCAGTATATAACCTTGTAAAAGTATTTCTGCTAGTCCAAGGGGAAATGAAGCTTGCTGTTGATTTTCTTGTTTATCGTCTGTAGATGATACATTGGATGAAGGTCAAAACAGCCGTCCAGAGACAAGACAGTCCGAACGCTCTGTCTCATGCCAATCTGGGCGATCATCCATTGAGTTAGATACTGCTCCCGCTTTAGATTACGCTAATCTGGATCAGTCTGGAGCAGACGATGATGAAGCTGATCCACAGCTCTCAGATAATGAAGTGGATCAGTTTCTCCAGTCGCTTAAAGAGACAGGTAAGGATGCAACCCCAATACGTGCTTTTGTACCAGCTTAACAGTGAAGCATTTTAAACATTTGAAGCAATTATGAGCAACATTCTTAACTAAAGCTGACATTATTGTATAATCTTATGGGTATTCAATGTTAGAGCGCTCTTTCATTTGAGTGTCGAAAGAAATACGCATTTGCTTTGGTATCTTGAGTGTTTTATATATCTTCTCAATCGCAACTAAAACTAAGGATTTAGATGTTTTGACTCGCCCTACGGGCTCGTCAAAATACGGCACGACTCGTAAAAATATACAGCGATACTACACACCAAAACATCTAATAAGATATATTTACTCCATTCTGACACGAGTCTTATATTATCCTGTCTTCGTTGATATTCAGATGACCAGGAGTCCAGCTTTCAAGAGGCCGAGATTCAGACTCCAGCTACGTCCAGAACCGAGCGCATAGCAGGGAGTGTTCTGACGAGCTTCAGTGACAAGGTGTTAACTGAGAAGCTGGCTGAAGCCATGGGAATACAGGTATGCTCTGATACCTTACCTACCTTAAAATATAGTAATACCAGTCACGCAACGCTTTCGAGTGGTATGCCATGTATTTTCTTGGTTCACACGCGAATCTAAAACGTCACAACCGTGTTTCCGTACTCTCTCATCTAAAAGCACCTATCGATCAATAAGAGGGCGCCTAGTACCTCATATATTTTATAATTGATTACCTAATATACAGCTCTCTGTGTTTATCTTTTGGTAGATCGACGGCTCCCCTCAGCCGTTACCTTCTGGTCCAACTCCAGTCATGAACCTGAGCGAAGGACGAATTCTTGTCGTGCAAGCTGATGATCCTATGTTAGGTAAATCCTTCATCAGAGAGGGGAATTTCTAGCGTTTTTTCCCTTTGAATCAGGTCACCTTCTTTTGACTAACGCAAGACATGCCTGTCTAGAAAAATGAAAGGTAGGAAGTCTGTAAGTTCGATTCCAGCCGTGTTACAGCTGGTGTCTGCGGATGTTGAGCAGATATTGACCAAAGGTGCTGTAAACTCCGCTTTAATAGGTTTTATCATCAGGAAACGCTAACAGATAGATTTTTAGGGGTCTTGCCCAAGGAGCGATCTAACATAACGCACGTACCTTAAGTGGCTCAAGCAAAAAAAAAACGCGCTTGTTGTTTTCTTTTGCAAGGAAATGCGTTTTTAGTTTGGCCTGAGGCTCAGGGAGTTGCTGGGCCCTTCAGTTATCTTAACTACGGCGTTTCTTTCCATTTGAAGATGATATGATTGCTTTATCGCAAAAACTGCCACTTTCTTTGTTGCAGTCAATAAACTTCGCGCCGCCGTCAAGAAAGGGTTAGTGGTGCTGGTCACCCACGTTGAAAGAAGACGTTGGGACAAAATGCTGGAGTTGGTTCTTACTCGACAAACCTTCACTAACTCAGACGGAGTTCTCCAAGTGACTATTGGCAAGACTACCGTGGAGTATAACCCTTCATTCCGCCTCTACCTTAGTTCGTCTCTGCCTCTCTTCATGCCCGGAGAGGGACAGTGTCCGCTGCCCTTTTCCAAGACTTGCACCATTAGCATGGAAATGAGCCGAGAGGGAATCTGCGACATGCTGTTGGCAGACACGTTGCGGCTTGAGAGACCCGAGTTTGATGGACAGTTGAGATCGATTGAGAGGGATGTTGGCCTCCACAAACAACAGATTGATCATGCCAAGGTGCTATTAATGACAGATAACTCTACTCAGCCATCTACTTTTCGCAGAATTTTCAGCAACTTGGAAACAAGCGTACGTCAGAAGAAACCAAGCGGTTTTCTGACGCAAGTCCTTCGATTCGATTAGCTGAGTAACTTTATTTTAGGGGCCATTCGATGAAAGTTACTGAAAGTTCAGCGAGAATTTGGAACATGGACTCCGCTCTTCCATCGACTTGACGTTTTGTTTTGTTTTGTTTTTTCTAAGAATCTACTAAAAGATACGGTCGAGGAAAAGCAATCCTTAAAAGAGCGCTAGCGCTGAAGACAAATTTCTTTACAACCAGCACGTACTTTGTGCTTTTACCACTGTATTTATTTCTCAATTGCCTTGAATAGTATTCAAAGTTTGAAAGATAATTGGACATGAACAAACTAGGTTTTTCTTCCCTTACAAAAGTCCATGAATCATTAACAGAAGTCGCTCAATTTTATTTGTATTTTTTTTATTATTTAAATTCTTACAATATTCCTGTATTTTTTCCTCTTCAGGAGTTTATCCTTGAGAAGGTTCTTAGCCTCAGTGGTCCTCTGTTGAAAGACACTTCCATGCTGGATTCTGTCATTAAGAGTAAAGATGTCATATCCATGGCAGAAGAGAGATGCAGTGAGGCTGACGTGAGTTGTTGACTTGTGGCTGTTTTAGCCTTTTTCGCTGGCTGACATCTTATTCATATTAAGGGAGATGGGCGTAGTAGATCACCCGCCTCTCGCCAAAGTGGCCTGGTTCCGATTCATGCCTGGTGTCATATGTGGGCTGAGTGTGTTGTTGGCTCTCGTCCCTGCCTCGAGAGTTTTTCTCCGAACATCTCGCGTTTCCTCCCTCCAAAAAATAATAATAATAATAAAAATAACATTTTCGGATTCCAATTCGACCAGGATTATAAGCGGACCTGCATGGAAACCAGCGAGGAGTAATGTGGCTTCCTCTTCAAATATTGTAATTAAATTATACTTCAGCAATGTTAGAGCGGTTTTCACTTGGTTATCGAAAATTAATTGATTTTATATTAGTACGCTACAGGATTGGCTTAAAAAAAACTCGCGCCACTTTCTGGTACAATCCGAAGTAAAACCAAAACCAACCGCAACTCGCTCGCACAAGTTTTTCTGCGCTTCACGTCAGCTTCATGTATTTGCTATAAGTTTTGATTCATCCATTCGATTTATTGTGTCCTTTGTGATTGGCCAGAGCAATTACTTTGCTTTTGGTTTTACGACACTCAATTCAAAGCCGCTCTCTTTTCCTGCACAGACGATGAAAACAGAGCTCTTAACGAAGCAGAGTGATTTTCTTCCTGTGGCCCAACATGGCGCGTTGCTATTCTCGGTGATGTGTGAACTGCAGAAGCTGCATCCATACTATCGCTTTCCACTGGACGCATTCATACAGCTCTTTCACGACACTGTAGCTGAGAAGAACCGAGGCAAGAAGAGTAGCGGCTCACCAGCCGCCAGAGCAGCAGAACTCGTCACCGCTTTGTTGAGGAAAATCTTCGAGCGCACTTCTTGGAGTTTGTTCCAAAGTAAGTAGTTCCCTGTTTTGTACCTTATTTACATTTTCATCGTTTTAGCAAATTCCAAAGGTACTACTTGCGCTAATTTCATTTACTTTTCATAAATACTACATGTGTAGCGCAGATTTAGTTATACCTGTGCAACTGGGCTGGGTTGTCCGAAGCTCGATGAAGCGAGAATTTTTATTTCAGTCTGCAACTCATCGGCGATGTTTTCTGTTTATATTCAGTTTTGAGTTTGAATAACCTCAAACCACACAAAAGAGAAACAGAGAGAAGCATTTTATACAACAAGAATTGATACTTTCGTTAACTTTTAATCATGGGTTAGTGTTAACCGGCTTTCAAACAAACCGGGCCTGCGTGGCAGTTTTGAAAAACCAATTCCTCTTGTTACTGATTTCCCAGTTTAAAACGATGATATGATCTTTTCATTTTTTTATATAATCTTGATCTAATAATTTGGTTCAAATTTAAGTCGAAAGGCCCCGTCCGATACGTTTTGGAAGTCGAGCATGATAGCCAACTGAGCTTTCCGAAGGAAGTCAACCTGGCTTCCGAGGGGGATATTCTTTGGGGTCCCCACTTCCCTCGCCCCCACAGTATTTGCATAATGGGCTTCACACCAGCTCTCTCGGTGTTGTTTCAGGTGATAATCACGTGTTTGCATTTTTACTGGCTGTTGAGAAAATGATGAACAACGGTTCCGTCTCGTGCGATGAATGGCAGCTGTTTACCCAGTTACCCAACAACACCCAGGCTGATCGCGTTCTAGATAGCGATACTCCACAGTGGGTCTCACAGCAGGTATGAAATGTAAAGCATTGAATGTGTTCTAAAATAAAAGGTGTCGCGATTTATTTGTCTGTATTAACGTCACCTTGTGGACGCCTTAAACGACCCGAAGGTTCATAACGCACAATCGTTTAGTCAAAAATGGTCGTCAGTCCACGCGTTGGACTCTGCCTCGCCCTGTCTGGGTTTGAGCACTGAACTTCACATTTTTGGGGAATATTGACACGTTTTCATTGCTTTTGGGGAATACTGACACATTTTCATTGCTCTAGTAATTTTTTCGCTAAGTTTTTACTCTTAGTCATTGCTCTTAATTTGTCGCTTCAGTCCCAATGAAGTTATTGTACAATTTACTACCTCTGTTTCCTTGTTAGGTTTGGGAGTCAGCAGATGAGCTGGAGCTTCTTCCAGTCTTCAGTGGTCTGAAGCAATCTGTTATGGAGCTGTCAGATCTGTGGCGCGAGTACTTTAATGTGAGATTCATTGTCACGCATGCCGCAAAGATTGCTTCTGTCTTGTCCTGCTTATTTACTTACGACCAGTAATTATTCATGTCATGTTCGTCTGTTTTACATGAACAAATAACCAGAATAATTACGATAAGCCTAAACTGTCGAGAAATGACGAACACTGCACGATTTAGTTTGCGATGATGCAACTATATGCCCTTTTGATGGAGTTCGGAGTAAAGTGGGCACCCCCTCACCTCCCTTAGGAAAGTATTACCGAAAAAGCGTCTGAAAACTTAGACACATATCCTTGCGTTCCTTGTGTTTAAATTCTATAAAAGAAAAGGAGATCATATACTATTTGAGCTGTACATGTAATGTAATTTTACGTTTATTTCCCTCCTGTAGTCTTGCTAATTGTTGTTGGTTCTTTTGTCTTCCACAGCTACCTCCAGTTCTCCTTGGTGTGACTCCTGGCGACTACGCGCATCTGACTACCTTTCAGAAAGCGTTACTGTGGAAAACCTTTCAAAGAGACCAGGTACGAAAAATTTGGCGCTTGACTCTATCGTTACTAAATAAATGGTCGTCCTCCGTAATGGTTGTCTTAAATTACCGAGTTTATTGGTAGTACATAAGCAGTCTGTTTTCAATTCTTTGGCTGTCGTTTTTGCGTGCCGTAAAAACTCAAAAGAGAAAGAGTGGATGTGCCATATAGTTGCTGAACTTTATGGTCCATTATTTGATCCAGGACTAGAAAGCAGTCAGTCTTTAAGAAAAAGTCAGCCCATCCCCCGTTTAGGCCAAAGCTACACTTAACATGTCAATTCTAACCTCTCTCACATTGTAATAATAATAAAAAAAGACTATGAACTCGAGATTTCCATGATGTGCGAGAGGTGTGACGATGTGGAAAGTCGGCTCAACCATCAGTGTTGCTTTAATGGAATAGTGACAAATAAAATCAAAAAAGTTTTTTTGGTAGGTTCTGAAACTTTTGCTGTGTCTTGTTATATAGTCATTAACAACTGTTACGTTAATGGAATAGTGAAAATAAGGAACAAAACAGTTTTTTTTTTAAGTTTTAGCACAGATTTTTTTCTGTCATTAAAGATGTGTCTGTTCATCGTGGTGTAAGATAGGATGGATGAATTTTTCTCTCATTTGTCTCACGATGGAGTCAAGTTGAGTTGCTAATCGCGACGTTTCGACTGCTATACTGCCAGTCTTTATCAGGCGATGAGGTCGATTGTTGCGTGTCGCTATTTGTAGCACGATGAAGACTAGCAGTATAACAGTCGAAACGTCGCGATCAACATCTCAAAGTGACTCCATCGTGAGACAAACGAATAAAGTTCATCTTTCCCAGATTTTTTTTCTTTTTTTTTGTATTCTTGTGGTTCGTTCTTGACCTGTTGGCCGTGTCTTGTTATGCTCGTTAATTATTAAAATGAGCCGTTTGTTGATTGCCGCAAAAAACGTCATGTCATTTCTCCATTTCAGTTGTTCCAGGTGTGTCAAGATATTGTCCTTTATCAAATGGGAGCCAGTATGACTCGATCATCAGGATACGACTTGCACCAAGTGTATCCAGTCACTAACTCCTCCTGTCCTGTTATATTCTTAATGCCGTCACACGAAATTCTCGCGCAAGGAGAGGCAAACGTGTTAAAAGGTAAATCACGAAGACTGTTAGAATTCCTTAAAGGGCTATGTCACAGATGTGAGATAATTTCAACTCTTGGCAACTGGTTATAAAATAAACTGAAATGTCGCAAGAACAGCTTAGGACTGAAAATAAACACAGGAAATTAAAAAAGCGGGCGTGACGGGCAAAGTTGGAGAAGACTAAAACGGATTGCATTTGGGTGAACTTGAACAGCAGCGGCCCGACTTTTTTTCAAGTTGAAGTCGGTGTCATTTAACACGCTCGGAAATCATCGTTCTTTAATATGGGCCCGGCATTTTGCCGATAAAAGACTGTTGCTCCACGAAGTTGAGGTTTAGAAGTCATAGTTAAACGGACCAAAACTCAGCCCCTTTAATACACAAGAATGCTTGATCATGTTTAACTGCGGTAACTTAAATCAAAGCATCCAAGGTGATCAACGCTGATTCAGAATTAAAAGGCGATCGAGGTGTTAATGTCTCTTATATACAAGTGTGGTTCATTGTTGTATCTTGTGGAATTTAATATTAGTCGACGTCAATACTGGGGAACAGAAAATGTAAATAGAAAATTTCACTTGATTTTTTTAAAACTGAAGCCAGTACTCTTGCTTATCGGTGACTAGCTTATTCTAGATTTAAACAACTGTACCCTGGAGTATTGTTACTTTCCCTGTATCGGAAGCTAGTCGTAAAGACATGTTTACCCCTGGGTTAGGGGAAGGCAGTTCGAGGGTAAGGTGTATTGACTAGAAACATCGTACAAAGATCTCGGCCATTGCTCAAAGCCTATTCACTATAAAGCATAAAGTCCCTGTTCTTTATACTCACAATTTTCGTCAAGTAAGAAGTAGAGCGAGCGACCACTTTACGGCGACTCGTTTACCCAAACTGTCAACGTCCGTTCTTGTCTTGTAGACCCTGTAACTGATGTCATTAATCTAGCCCGGGCGCACAGAAAGGACGAAAGTTTGCTCCAAATGACTCTTGGCGAGAGTGTTAGCATGAAGAATGCTCTGACGGCCGTGAAACGAGGCATGAAGACTGGCTGCTGGGTTATTCTAGAAAACTGTCATTTGGCGACCGGTTGGTCTGAAGAATTCATGCACGAGCTGGAGGTCTGTGTATACAGAATATTCATATATCGATAACGCTGTAAAGGGCTTAAAAATGCTTGCTCTGATTATTCGCATTTCGTATATAGATGCGCTAAAGCATCTACAAGTTCTAAAAAGACGTATGTTCTGTCAATGCTGGAGAGACATTTTTGGATCATGTAGTAGCTCTCGTAAGGTCTCACATCAATGGCTCGATACCCTTTAAGGGAACAACAGGACAAATAACACAAACAATGCCCCTAAAACAATACCAGCTGCTACAATAACAAAATAATAGCACTTTACGAGAGCTGCTACACTTGTGAATTTTTTCGTCTCAGATGGGACGATGACAGAAGGAAAAAGGGGAAGGAACGTTCATTATATTTAGTTTATCTGTGCACTAATGATGTACTTTTTTCTCCCTTAGACAATCGTGAATATGCGTGACACTGACAGCGAGAGTGACTCTCCCGGGCAATATGCGGAGAATGGAAGCGACCAAAAGTCACGAAACGACGAGGCCGAAGATGTTCTTATCCACCCTGACTTCCGGCTATGGTTGACTACTCAACCGGAAATCGGTTTACCGTTACCCGCAGTTGTCATACAGCAAGGACTCAAGTTGGCGTGTCAGGCGCAGGAGAATTTCAGGGAGGCTGTGCAGACAAACTGTCGAGTTGCTGCAGGGTCTCTAAACAACTCCGTCCCTTTGTGGGGAGAAGCAGCAGAGAAATCTGTTTTCAAGGTAGAGTATTTTCCTTTTATGCCGAAGGAAATTTTCGCTTTACAGGTACTGTGACCTTTGACACTTCAGGCTCTGTTGTAAACGATTTGGATGTCTTGCTAAGGTTTAATTTGATTTAACTTTTTAGAGTGACGTTCATCCGTACTTGATTAATGGACTGGCGTATCTTCATTCAGTCCTGCTCCAAAGACGAAAATTCGGACAGAGTGCGTTCAGCTGCCCGTATCAGTGGTATGTTTGATAACTTCTAGTTTGTGTAATAACCTACTACTCTTGGACAGTTCGCTACAGAATCTGCCTCTTGGTGTTCACAAACAAGTAATCTATTAGTGAATGTGGTTTTATCACATGACAGAAACTCGTAAGCGACCGCAACTTTGGTTCACAGCGGCTGAAATTCACAATCTGTCGAATTGTGGACGCCTAATATCCTGAATTATTTTATTTGCACGCTTAACTTAAACTCATAAAATATAATCAATCATTCCATCAATAGGAATTTACAGTGGCTCATCCCACTGAGAGGCTTTCCGGCCATTGTGTGTAATTTCGTTTCTTTGTTTCGCTTTCTTGAAGGTCTCAATCAGACTTGCTTGCTGGATTAGAAGCATTACGCCATCTGTCACGTGTTTGTCGATCCCCGTTATCTCCAGCAGCAATGGAAGCCATGTTGGGAGATGTTGCGTACGGGGGTCACGTGACAAATGGTCTAGACTTACACGCTGTGAAGTCCTTGGCAAAGTTTGTTCCTTTTGAGCATATGGAGGTGGTAATCCCTCTACATTTAATAAATAACTTGCTTAGTTTCTTTCTCATATAGTGCAGCTTCTGCTTTATTTTGCTTTTGTTGTTGTTTCTTTGACGGTTTTGCTTCAGTTTGTTTTAATTAGTGCGATTCCCATGAAGGAAGTCGCCTATTTTTGTTCTTGTTTTTGGTGATGTTGTTGGTTTTTTGTTTGTTTGTTTGTGTGTTAGTTTTGTTTGTTTGTTTGTTTGTTTTTTGTGATTTGTTTGATTCTGGCATGAGTCATGAGTCTGGTCGAGCAGAGTATGTAAGGTCCACTCCTCCATGATGCGCTTTTGTTTACTCTCACGTTCACTCTGTACTGTAGGATTCAGTGGAGAAGCTGCCCACATACTCACTCATAGATACGTACGTGGACAGTTTACCAGAAGCTCTGTCGTGTCAAGAACTGGGTGTTACTGGTGTGTGTAATGCTAGTTGCCAATCAAAACTTAGCAGGTATGCTCACCGAGTCATACCTCATCTCTAACTGTGCATTGTTTCTTATATACTGGTAGCCATTGTTTCTTTCGCCCTACAATGATGTATTGTCTATTTCCTTTTTCGTATATTTCGTATCGCTTTACCTAAATGTAATTAATAAACACGCTTCTAGCGTTACTACCTGTTACTACTTGCTTATCATAACCTTTGCCACTTACACTAATGACCAATTACCTCTATGAGATATGCCTGCAGGGAATCATGGTAGTTGTATTCATCATCTTGAACTGGATATTTGTTTTCATGAAATACAACTACCATGGTTCTCTGCAGGCGCACTTCGTGGAGGGAAGTTGCTATTGCTTATTACTAACTGGCAGTGGCATTTAGGGCCTTGCACTAGTTACAAGGCACATTCCACAGTCAGACACGATTGCTAGGAAAGTTAGATGGATCGAATTCTGCGTCGATTCCAATTCAGTCTCACAATTACTTGGAGGTATTTCTGCCCCATTACGTTATTCTAGTTTGCTTATCATGGTTGCGTCTCTTTTTTAGTGGCATTGGAGACCGCTTGGCTATTGGGACAGGGCGCCAACGTTCCTCTCTCTCAATTGAAAACCAAGTCAGAGTTGTTGCTGGAGAAACGCGGAATGAAATCACAACTGTTATGGAATCAATCAAGGCACATGACCTTGCGTCGCGCGAAGCAACAACAGCTGTTGTTGCTTTCATTCAACGTGAACTTGTCTTCTTTCAAAATCTCCTCGAGGAAGTAGTTAAGGAGATTGAACTTCTCATCAACGCTTGCAGTGGACACGTTGCTTTCACACCAGATCTCTTCAACTTAGCCTCAGCGCTTGGTTCTCACCGTGCACCCTCCAAGTGGCTCGTTAAGAACTCCACAGATGTCAGTCTTAGTGGATGGTTGGTAGATGCTAGAAGACAAGTGAAAGCCCTCAGTGGTTACTTGTCGACTTCGCCTCTACAGTCCTGTTCGTATTGCCTTGGAGCGTTTGCGCATCCTCAAGCGTTTTTAGCTTGTGTTTTAATGGATCACGCACGTTCTACAATGAAATCTGTGTACGCTCTGGAGTTTTCAGTGGAGGTAATTATACACTTTGTAGTAATTAACAGCGTTATTTCCCTGTAATAAACTATCTGTTACATTTAACGCGCGCTATCGGTCAATTTTACGGTTCGTATTCTGTAGCTACTGTATCTAGTACAGGCTACCTGACAGGAAACGTTTTCCTTTGTGAACCTCGTTTCCTTGGTCCAGCAGCAACGTATGAATCTGTGTACACTGGGACGCACGCGAAGGGGAAAGGGTTGGTTTGTATCTTACATTACAAACCTTGACCTCACTCTTTATCTTGCACTGTACTGCGAGAAGTGATTCTGTTGTTTTCACGTTTTTCGTATTTCCACTGACTCTTTATTCATCAAGATGCAACGACCATTTTTAAAATGTGTAGTGCAAAACTCCTCCGAAGCCATTACCTTATTGCCGTGAGTCAGCACGATTAAAGGAACTAAACCCCCTTTTTTTTAACCAGAAAAAGCCATCATGATCTAATCGGGAAAATGCAAAAGGGGCGAGGAAGTGGGGAGTGGGCAGGGGGGGGAGGGGAGGGGGGAAGGAGGGCAAAGCCGTTCGCCGGTTCTGTCGTTAGCCTTATTCGCGGCCTTTGTATTATTTTCCTCTCTTCTTTATTTCCTAAGTTGAACCTGTTTCTCACTATGAATGATCCAACTGACAGCTGATGAAATGATGCGTTGATTTGACCGCGCAATTTACTTTTCATTCACTTGGACAGGTACTCCATCCAAGTACTCTCCCCACATCTCCCCCGGACCATGGCGTCTTTCTCAGTGACTTGAAACTGACCGGTGCATCATGGGACGCTGACCGTGCTTGTATCATTGAACCAACTGAGTCACGTGACATTTATGATCTCCCAATCGTGTGGCTAAAGCCAGTAGAGGTCATAAGGTCACGTGCGCCCTCAGCGAAAGTCGTGAAACAACAAAGTGAAATGCCTTTGTTCGATTGCCCTTTACTCTTTGGTGGAGACTGGGGCGGAGATGTAACTACCCTGGTTACTAGTCTCCCGCTGCCGACTTCCGTCCCCGAGGGAACGCTCAAACAGCGAAGAGTTGCAGTCGTATCTCTGTTATTTTAAAACAAATTAACTTAGTCTTCCTATCAAGACCGGTTTTGTCTGCATTTATCCTATTTCTTGGTAGAATTTTAGCCAGGAAAAAAAAAATTACTAGTGGCGTATTGAACGAGTGAAACATAAAATCTATTTATTGTTTATTTTAACTACGGTTTCCATGACATGTAAGTTAGTAATGCAACTGTCTTCTGTGGAAACTTTTTTTTTTTTTACAAATTTAATGATTTCACAATGTAAAAAGCACTAAGTTTATCATCAGTTTTCTAAACTGATATCGCCATTTTAGTAACCACTCCATGATCAGTGAACCCATTGAAAATAATCATTGTGAGAAATCTTTGAGGGAATTATGTAAAGAATCAAATTGCCTGCAAATAATTAATACACGAGGAAAAAGTCTGCAGTCGCGTTGTAACATAGTCTCCTAATTTGTAAATAAGATAGGATCTGTTTCTTGTTAGCAGGCTAGACATAAATTATTTTCCTTAAAATCAGCGTTGCTTTGGTTACTACGCGTACTTGCCATCTTTCGCATAAACCAGGGGCGGATTTAGGGGGCGGTGGCTGGGTGGCTTATCATACTCCCCAGCCCCTTCCTCCCCCCCCAATGGTCAGTTACCTCATTGTAATTCCTACTTTGTAGTATTGTTAGTATTTGTGGTCTAACAATTTTAATTAAGTTCTAATTCTCGAATTGAAACATTTGGGGGGGGGGGGGGCATGTCCAATTGAATCTACAAACTCAAGGTACCATCCATCCCCCCCCCTCCCCCCAACTTGAAAAATCCTGGAACAGCCCCTGTAAACGTCGCTCGACAGTTATTGAATCCATTTTCAAACATAGCTCTAAAGAAGGTTTGATTTTACGCATCACAAAATGATTAACTCAAACGGTTAACAATCGTCTCGTATATATTGTCATGTGGACAGAAAATGTGTCAGATAGTCTTTAGAATTTTTCCCTTATTTCAGTTCCCACAGCGAGACCCTCGAAAAACCGTCTTCAGGTATTCGGTCAACCATTTATGCTGTTTTTATTCATAGGATAATAGCCTTTAAAAACACGTGACGTAAGAATTAATGTTGATCTCTCTAGAATTGAAAATGATAAGCTACCCGTAACAAAATTATTTCATTAGCGAATTGGTGTCTGTTTCCATCGAGATGTCGAGAAAAGATTTATCATTTTATGTCGGCGCCACATAAGCTTTGGAAATTTGTTAAATATAAAAATCGATTCAAATTCAGAAATAGTGCTTACCAGTAGAGCATTTCAAGATAACCGGCTGTGTGAAAGGTTGCAAAAATAACTTTACTTATCTTGCTCAATTCACTGAAACTAACGGCTTTTTTAATGATTTACGTAAACCGCAACACTTGTCATTGCTATGGAATTAGCAGTGGGAACAATCAACGACCTTTGACTTGTGACAGGTCTTGATATATTTAAAAAAAAAAAAAAAAACGCAGATAAGGAAATTATTAAACGGGGGCGGAAAAAATGCAATATCATGCCGCTTGATCATTAACTATGGTCGAAAACGTTGTTAAGGCAACTTGCGCCCACTTCACGTAGTTAGGAAGTACTGTCACGAATGTAGCGAGAGTGATGACGTTAGTGTAGCCAAGGAAAGCGGTTGGCAAAAGTGACTTGTTTTGACAGATTGTGTTTTGTTGCAAAATAACATGAGAATGTACAGCCGGAAAAATTTTGTAGCGACGTTAACGTTTAATTTAATAATTCGGTTGGGGACTTGTGCTATGCCTTGTTTTAACAACACTGCGTGCGACCAGGCTGGCAAGAAATCGAGCTGCTGCAATGGAACTTGCCTTGAAAACTGTGATGTTGCGAGAGACTGCAAGTTGGACACAGGCTGTCCCGTAGGGCTAAAGTGCTGCGACAGCGGTGAATGTATCTCACGGGTGTCGTTGTGTTCACTGTCTTCCAAGCTGGCCGTGGCGGTTCCTCTTTCTCTTCTTTTCGGCTTTCTTTTAGTCTTCTGTGTTTGCGTTAACCATCCTTCATGTCCTGTGTACGCGGCTCAGCGACGACGTCGTCTGGGAGTTGTATAGCAAGCAACAGTCATCGAAAGGTCAATTTGTCCCATCCATATTACAACCGGGATACGAACGGGATATGACCTTCAATGGGGCCGGAGGGTTTTTATCTGCACACTTTTGGACTGTTTGATCATTGCGGGCCTTTTTAATCCGGGTTTTTTTATCGACTGAAGTTCATGGATGGGAAAATATGTTGGCACGAGCAGATGGTGTCCGCGTGTCGTCTCAGTAAACACGCAACATAGAATAATCTGAGCTCGAATCCTGCATGCAAAACCAGACAAAAGAAGCAAGAAAAACTACTGAAGCGATTGCGGGAAGTACGGCTGATTTACTGATCTAACTTATTTCAAGAAACACGGTCCACGTACGTGGAAGTAAGGAATCGGCGCAAAAAAAGAAGCCGAAATTTGCTCCCCGGAAACTTTATACATTTTGGAAACGGCATGGTCGACATGCATACAGTACAGGTTAGGTAACGTAAAACATGCGGAGAAAAATGAAAGAACCATTTGAAAACTATCTTGTGATTACGCGGTTTCATAGAAAAGGGAATAGGGGATATCATTTATATCATTATCTATGTGGGCCAACTTTCAATGCTTATTAAGACTGGACTCCGTGCTACTTTAATGAAGCTTATACTGGGCACTGTATGCAGGTCACAAAAAATAGGTTTAGGCAAGTCTTGAGTTACATTAGCGGTCAGGAAACTGAGTCACAAATATTTGGTCTGCTGTTGTTTCGAACCGGAATTGTTAATGGTGCAGTATAACCAAAATTGCTCGACAGCCACTGAGGTAATTGCCACTTTAATTACGACAAAAATATAACCTTTGACTGTGTGTTTATGCAAGCTTACAATATTAGAAATAAGCACGGAGGTCGGATCGGTTTCTCAAGGTCTTGCAGGCACGGCTTACGCAACAAATGAGATTGAGTAAAGTAGATCTTCGGTTACTAAAGCAGTTCTTCGGTTACTGTCGTATTCTCAAGGCTCCCAGAGCTGTTAGGAGTAGCTTTAGACCATCTTATCACACTGTACCTATTACGACGGTAGTTTTTAAACGAAGAAATCGTCACCTCTTGCGTCCGCTCAGTAAACTATTAAACAGAACAACAAAATACATCAAAGTTAAACCACGAGCTTAAATGTCTCTGTATTGTGCATGCGGCGATCAGTCACTTAGAGACTGAGGATAGTACATCGATTGTTTAATTTAATGGTACATAAAATGTAAAGAAATTTATTATTTTTTGCGGTCGCTGTTTGTGTACTAGGTGCAGCTCAGTCGTTTTGATTATAGTCTCCTTCTTCTTGACGAAATTATAGCACCAAGACGCCATTGCTTAAAGCAACATTCGCATCCTTTCTGACAACCTGTCCACCACGCGCTAAAAGGAGTCCAAATCTAACTCCTGCTCGAAGCCTGCTACAGTTATACATCTCTCTCGCTGCTCGTACATCATTTTCCTTTCTGATGCTTCACGCCCTTTTGCCGCCGACAAGACTTCTCTCTGGTTGAAGAGACTACTAAACGAACACGCCCGTTTATTTCGTCGCTTGTTCAGTTGCAACTTTGCACTTAAGATTCTGAAAGCATAAACCTGGAGTTGTTAATTTATGAGGAGCAAAACGACTGAAACAATGTCTCTTTCAGTTTTAGTACTATTTTCTATCAACAGTGCTTATTTCAATTTGTTTGGATCTGGTTCTATTGAGCAACGCGAGTTACAACGATTACCCTGGAACTACACTGAAGTGTTTCAGCTGTTCTTTCACTGAATGAGTTCTTTCGGACACAAAATATATCAGTAGTGTAGAATATAGATGACAGGCTATTTTATAAAATGTTAACGTATTGGTTGTGTGGGTTAGTGTATAAAACCTTCAGACAAGCTTGGCTTGTTATTCGAAATTGTTAGCAAATTCTTAGATAATTAATTGTTTCCTTTTTTTGGTCACCTGACAACAGCATTATTCACTGTAAACATATCAAGAAACGCAAAAGCAATGCGAGGTTCTCGGACGTACTCCAGTGTGGTATTTGTGCGAAATGGTCACGATCTTGTGTAAGGTATTACTATTCTGGTACCCAAGTTGTATTTTATTTAGTAATATTGTCTATTTATTTAGAAAATAAAGTGTCTACGATTTGTTGAAAGATGTCATGGATATGGCGCTGAACCGTTTATTATGTCTTTTGTGCCTCGCACATATGTTACCATGACTCTATTCGTGAGAGTACTTAGCTTGGACTTATTCAGACACCATATCCTTAAAATTATGTTCATTCAATACGAAGACAAAGGCAACAAGTTGCGGGGGCAGAGATCCGCCCACATATCATGCAGACACGGTTTTTTTGTCGCGGTCACGCGTCGGATGGGATTAGTTAGAGAATTCTGCCAAGTTACACCATTTCTGTGATAACCACGCGGCTACCTTTTAAATATGATTTCCAGTCCGTAGTGCGCGTTTTTGAGGGATTTTTTTACGTCTTTGTTTTGCATGCGAACCGCCGGGTTTACACATCGTTATTTCTGATTACTATACGCGATGACACCGTGACTTTGTAGCCTTATATAAGTCAAAGAAACTGCTGAACAAAAGAATTCAAAAAGGCAACCATTAGTTGCTAAGCAACTAAAAATGCAATCATTAGATGTAACCATTAGTTGCTAAACCAAAAGTTTAGCAGTTGATAAATTAAGAATAAGTAAACTTCAGTTCCTATTTCATTGACTGAACGCGTCACAAACATTGGGGTGACGGTTGAGAGTGATCTTTACGGACTAGAAATCATTTAAGCTTCAAAATAAATCTTTAATGAGGTATAAAATAACCAGAAGTATGTAGAAGATTGAGGCTGATAAATTACCAGCGAACAACTTCAAAAATGTAGACTGAATATTTCATGGAAATTGACCCAGGTACGTGTAGCTCTTCAGATCGGTCGTCCTTCCTTCCTTCCCTCCTGCTTTCCTTCCTTTCATCCTTTATTATTGCTTATTTGTCACCTTCGTAATTATTCCCAGCCTAGTATATAAGCCACTTTGAATTCTTAAACAGAATGCATTTATTTGGTGTTATTTAGCAATGCTGGGAAACTTGGACTACCTCAAAGGTTCCCGTATTGTTCAAAAATCAAACCGGCCTTCTGTCACAGCCGCGGGGAGATTGAAGTACAAACAGATGAGAGTAGCATAACTCGATGAATTTCCATTGCTTTTTTAAATAGCTACACAGTGGCTGCAATGACGTCGAGTTATTAAACAATATACTCCGAAAACTCCAATATGTGTTCCCGTCAAAAGCTAGCTTTCAACAGAAACTTTGGCATATTTCATCTTGCTTTGCATTAACTCATATTAACATGGATTTGATTAGACGATGCTGAATGAACCCATAAATTGCTAGAAATGCGAAAAGAAGAGGCAGAGGCTTTTGTCGCCACACCTTGTTTAATACCTAGCTGTCAGTTTTAAACAGAGATAAGATATTGTATGGTGATTTGGTCAAAGAGACACTTGACATAACGAAAAATTTTCCAAAATAGTCCTTGTCGTAAAAGGAAAGCTGGATTTGCAATGCAATACAAATGGGCTATAATGTATGATATCGATAGGGCCTCCTACGCAAATGTTGTTTTGATACCTCACTTTGTTTGCGAATATAGCCTGCCATCTGTCAAACAATTTCGGGTTTGTAATGTTTCCGAACAATATTCGCCTCTAGAGATGGTGGTTTGGCAACAACTCATCCTCGGAACAGGCTGACCCCCTTACACTGAGGTTGTGTAGTGGCCGAACCGAGCCTGACTCAGGGAACCTTGATAAAAGAATAAACACCACAAAATATATATTTGTTTCATTGGCTTAAATTTCTTCCATCCTTATAGTTTTTAGTTCCCCTTTGTCAATTACCACCTTGTCGGCATTTTGCTAATCAATTATTCAGTTTTCGTTCTTTTTCTTTTCTTTTCTTTTCTTTCTTTCTTTTTTTTTTCTTTTTCATTCTGAATAATAAACTATTATTTGCTTCGGTTTCTGAACACTCTCTGAGTCTGATATTGCAATACCGACCTCTCTGGTATCTCCTGTTTAGCATTGCTCGGTAGTATTCTGAAAACAGTGTGGACTCGGTGGCATAGTTCGCAATCCTTCATGTCCGATGCGGTCTTTGTACATGGTAGCTAACGTGACTAAAACAAAGAGGCCTTCCTTTCCAGAAATAAAACTGAGGAATAACAAAGCAGCACCCATATGAATTGTGTATACGTTGTATTTAAGTGTGAGGAACAAGATACATAAAAGGAGTTTGATTCGATCGATCTCGTCTGAAAAAATCCTTTAGGATTTCTACGTACTGTTGTGCAGAAGCCTATAAATAAAATTTATGTTCTTGAAAACACTAATAAACATGACGCAAAATATAGCGTTTGAGTGGTTTTGCGGAAATCCGTTTATATTGGATCCCCAATTGATTTGTCATTTACAGAGTATATATTAAGGATATCTGCAATTTTATTTTCACAACTAAATTCAAGCCTGACTACTGTACAGATGTCTCAAGATTTTGCGTTTTGGAGTGATCAAATTATGCGTAAAAATTCCGCGATACCGGTCGATCAGTACGGTCCTTCAATATACTCAGCAAGATTTTTTAACAGATATCTTAAGTAGTACACAAACCGTGAATATCAGCCATGTGTATAGTATATTAGAAAATAAACTCATGGCAACCATATACCGCAGCAAATTCATTACCGTACAAAGCGACCGTCACTTTCGCTCGATTTTTGTCGGTAATTTCAAAATGGCCGGCGGTTATTCGCTTCATGTACTATGGGGCCTGCCGGCTTTTACCCCCTCAAACTGAATGAAACAAATGTAAATCACTAGTAACTCTGTGCTCCTCTAAGGGGTGTCTCTGTTTCTCGTATTATTTCATTCAACAGGCGTATGAACTGCGGTTATAAGCGCTAAAGGGTCGAGATCGAAATTCGGCGGTTTCCTGTTGTTTGCAACTCTCGACTTCACAACAATAGACTGACTCTTGGCAACAATGCAAATCCACTTCTATTTTGCGAGCGAAATACACGATCATCAGTATGATACATTTAAGTCAAATTTTTATATTCAAACGAACGACTTCTTTAGAAGCGAACCTGTTCGATTATCTGCGATGGTATAAATAATGCCATCTAAAAAACTCAAGTTGCTCGAGGCCACTTTGATCTCGGACAAACAATCAGTGACGTAATTATAGATTTCGAGGAACACATTTTATAGCAGTATTAAATAAAATTTTAAAAACTTGCATCATTTAATTAATACGACTTCGCCGGAAGTGTTATGTCTTCACGTAGCGCGATGTTTTTTTTTTTTTTTTTGTTTTTTTTAAAATTCAACAAAATGTCGAATTCGTCGGTTTTAACAGATGTAACAGCAGCAGCATAAAAGGAAGAACAATATGGGCAAATAAAGCACCGGATTTGACAACATTGTGGCTATAAATTAACTTAGCATAAAAAAACATCTTCAAATATCTCATTTATGCCTCTCGAAATTCAGGCTATAGTTTGTATTTGTAATTTGAGCTTTGAGAAGAAGGCGGTGTTGTACCAAAGAGTTGCTCTAATAAACATGATTTCTCCTGAAAATGGCTGCGGATCTTTCATAATTAAGTCTTCGCAGCATACGGTGGCGGATGGCACATCGATGGGCTTATTCTTTGTACAGTATAACTTGAATACTTGGCTGGATTTCCTGTTAATGGCGGTAGATATGGTGGCGGAGGAACGTTTGGCGACTGAGGAGCCGAAGGGAAGTGAAGTTCTTGTGTCGTATTTGTTGACGATAACGTCGCGAATTGTGGTCGATGAACCGTAGCGTCCAAATCTTTTTGATGCCTTCTTCTACGTGCGATACGCCGCTTATACCACGGGCAGCAGCGAGCCCAATAGCAGATAAACAGCAAGCAAAGAAATGTCATTGATAGCACAGAGCAGGCTCCTATAGCGATGAAATAGGCCGGCAGAGGTTGCGAACAAAGTTCAAAGCCATCCGCACATTGACGATTCGCGCAACATTTCTCATCCCAGTCGCAATCCGCGGAACTTTCACAGGTGCAGCTATATCTGCATATTCCATTGCAACAGCTTTTGGAAGCTGGGCAGGCTGTATCGTCTAGGCACGCTCCGATAACTTGTGAATAAGCCAGGCAAATAGCAGCAACTTGCAGAGCTCGGTGAAATGGCGATCGTGCCATAAGTAATGTTAAAACCCAAAGGATCGGCTATTCAATCATCTCACTTCCTCTGAAATGCAAATTTCTTAAACCATCGATCACACACCAATAAAGTTACGTCAAAAATCAAATCCTCTTTGCGAAAGCTTGGTTGCAACTCAGCGTTTGTTCACGTGAGACTGTCTCGAGGAAACAGCGTGATGGAGAAAGTGTTTGATTACGGTTTACTAACATTTGTCGGAAGAAGCAGATCAATTTCAGTCTTCAATAAAGCTCGTTGTTGTCAATCAGTCGTGACATTATTATGGTAATTCGCAACTCAATGGAAATTGATGGTTTTTTAAGGTTGCCCTGGGTGCCGAAAGCTTTTTGAGTGGTCAGGTAACTTAGAACAGAAACCGAGTAAGAAAAGAGAGCAGAAGACTTCAGTTATATTTTTTGTAAAGCGCACCTGCAATAGAACAAACAAATATTAATTTTGCCAACGACGTGGGAAATGCTAATTAATTGTACAGAAGTACCTACGTTGAGCCTTTGTGTTTATTTAGTCTTTTTCAAAATAGAGGCCCCCGAGAGAGAAGGCATTCACTGACAAGTGGTTTTAAGGTTCAGAGTGGAATCCAGCATCACCGTCAATCGTACCCAAAGCTTTTTGTTGTCGTCGTTGTTGTTTTAACGTTGACAGTAGTCAGCGGGTAAATAAAACTGAGACAACTTAATTTCTGATGAACAAATCTCGTGACGTAGACATAAAAGTGCTGCACTTGAAAATTAAATTTTGTAGACTGTAGTTGCTATAGTAACGGGTCTCGACACTACGTCACTATTGTGACGATATTGCTCGATAATAATCCTAGCTGTTGGTTCTTGGGCCGTGTTAAACTTGCATTTAACAAGCCTGTTCTCTCTGCCGGTTGGTTTTGTCGAGGAAATGTTCTCTTAAGGTTATTAACCGGAAGCAAGTGAGATTACGAAATAATTTCAAAGGTCCACAAACGCACTTGCCAACTGTAATAATATTCCTGCTGTTTGACGAGGGCAGGTTAAACTATTTCCAATTCCCACGAGTCTTCTTTCAAATACACACATTATATATAACTACGAATTCTAGCCAGGCCATGACATTTGATTTAGAAATTTAGAGGTTGCCGGAGAGCCGAGAGAGAGGCTCGAAAGCGAGAAGCAAGCATTGGCGAAACGACCGCCATCTGGGACGAAATTGAGCAATATCCCGTCATTCGACATCATGATTCATCAGACGTCTTGAGTCTCTTGGACTTGCGTAGAAACCTATGACGAGAATGCTGATACCCCCGCCGGAGTGCTCTGGATATTTTCTATTTTGTATTGTATTGTAGACTAAGCGTTCGCGGTTATTTTTAGCCAGACGATGAATATATGTCTCATCAATTGTAGTGAAATATTGGTGTTTTGGATGTGTTAATAGGGAGCTTAAGTAAACCACGACCACGACGGCAACGAAAACGTCACTAAACAAAAGGTATAATGAGCAAAACAGTAGCTGTGCACGTGCGTTATAAATCTTTGTACATTTCTTTGCCGTCCTCTGCAAAACAGCAATGTGAAATGACCAAGTTCTGTGTCGTCTACGGAACGTGGACGACGACGACTAATTTTTCGTATTTCCATTTGGAATTGAACGTTGTCGTTGCACATTTAGCTTACGCACGTTTTTAGAGCCAACGGCATACCGAACAGATCTAGACAGTCGCGAATTTCGCTTGTAAAATATAAATACGTTTTTTACTAGGCGCCGTCCTCGGCGTCCTCGTCGTCGTTGCTTAAGCTCCCTAACACCTGTTTTACATTCCGCCGGTAAGCAAAAGCTTAATCGATTTTGCAAATAAAATGATAAATAACTTTAGCATACAGATTGAGCGAAAGTCTCTCTAACGAAGATGAAATTTCTAAGTAAAAGGCGAAAAGTGATGTATTGTAGACAAGCTTAGAGGCGTTTCTGATTATGGTCCCATTTCAACTAAACACAAGTACAGCTTGGGTTCTATCGGCCTTGGATTTTCTCAAGTCATTGGTTGATAAAGAAAAAACAGTGGATTTGTCGTGCAGCACCTTTTATTTATTTTCTTACAGGCATGTTGGTGCTTAATATTTGTTCATTGTGTTATCAATCCATTGCCTCAAGTAACGGACCCTGGCGTAGACTCCATATTTTCCTGGTGAAGCACATCCGCTTCCCCACGATACAACACCCTCGAGGAAGAACTTTCCGTTGGATTCACAAACCAAAGGACCACCTGAATCTCCTTGGCACGAGTCTTTGCCTCCCTCTCTGAGTCCAGCGCAAACCATTGAGTCGTGTATTAATGAACCATAAGCCCGTTTGCAACTGGCTTGGGAGACAATTGGCACTTCAACTTGCATGAGTTTCTTTGCTAGAGAGCCACCAGAAGACAATGTTCCAAATCCTAAAAAAATTATGCGAAGAAAAAAAGACGTTGGGTGATGTTATTTCAATAAAATAAAGAATGGATGAGCCATGGGAAGATATCATTCCTTTTGGTAACAGCTGCACTCATCCAAGCAAACAGAGAGTGACATTGACACTCCGACACAGCATAAGGGAGACTAACTTTAGCCAGCAAGCAAACTCAGTCGCTCAGAAAGCTTGTTCAGAGGCTGATTCAACTCAGGAACAAAAATGTGAGTCATAAGTATAAGATGAGGGAAGTAAGAAGGCCCAAAAATGCAAAATGCTTTTTCTTTGATTTCGACTAGACGAACTTTATGTAGTTTCTTATATTTTGACAAATCTCACATTCAATTTTATTTCTGGGCCATAACGACCATACATATAAAGTGAAACCCAAAGAGAAAGGGAGATAGTGAAGACCAAAACCTTCCCCGTGAAGCCGCGCAGCGACGTAAGGGCTGGAGGTCTGGAACGTTCGTCAGACTTGATGAGGCTCGTCGGATTGCGAGTTATGGAGTTCGATTGAAAAAGGTGGAATATACGAGATTAAGTCAGTTAAGACATTGCTGAAATATTTTATTACCCGTAACCCAACACATCTTGCCATCTGAAACTTCTCCACTTGATTCAGGTAAGCAGGCCAGGTTTACAGCTTCGTTTATTTGTGCGCGACTGCGCAGTTTCAGCAAGGAGATGTCGTGAGCCATGCCGTACGGTCGTTTGTAGCTGTGGTGATTGATGATTCTTTCGACCTCCATATCCTGTTCTGTTCCAACATTGCTCTTGCGATAATGAGCTCCAAGTCTGCAAAATAAGAAGTATGAACTAATGAAAGCCATGACTCATCCTCCTTTTTCCCTTTTCCCTCTCATTCTATTTCTTCTCCTTTCTTCCTTGTTCTTTCCTCCTTTTATATGAACAGTATACGTAGCAATTTTACATATCTATTCAGCAGTACAAATGAAAAAAAAAAAACGTGGCATTTTTATTTACTTATTTACTTAGTTTACGAACGTGTTTTTCGCTGAACCGAACAATAGTACACTTCAAAAGAATCGCGATATCTCTGGTGACGAGGATGAGTAATAACCAGTATTCCTGAAAAATCCTGAAAAGAATTTGGTGTTAAGGTTTTCCAGAGTGGTTGTCCGGGTAAGTGATGATCTGAAAAGAACTGTTGCTGAAGAATGGGTTTTCAATAACCTGAGAGCACGTCGTCTTCTTTTCAGTTAACATCTCACCTTACGCGAATGCTTGAGGCAGATTTACCAGCAGTACAGTGAGCCGCCGTGACAACCCACTGCTCATCAACTAAAGTTCCTCCACAAAATCCAAAACCCCAAGACGTGATCAATGCCTGCCAAGGCCAAGCTCCTTTGGGGGCTTCAGTACCACCCACAATTCGTGCACTGGGTTTATATCCGCATTTTCCTGATCCACTGTCTCCACCACCTCCACCACCACCGCCTCCGCCGCCGCCTGCTCCTCCACCCCCGCCACCACCGCAGTACTTGCAGCTCTTCTTACAGTTTTGTTTCATGTACTGTTCGTATTGACCCTTACAGTATCCACTGTTAGCCCACGCAGGACAGGAACTCTTTTTGTCCATACAATCTGAAAAGCAAGAGCAACAACAACAATAAAAATGCAGACCGTCAAAAAGATGGAAGAAGAAACGTAGTCCTTAAAAAATGTTAAATCTGTACAACTACCTCACAAAAGGGAGATTAAAATAGATAGTGAATACCTGCTCCACCGCCACCGCCGCCACCACCACCGCCGCCACCGCCGCCACCGCCGCCACCGCCGCCACCGCCGCCACCGCCGCCACCGCCGCCACCGCCGCCACCGCCGCCGTCACCGCCACCGCCTCCGCCACTGCAATATTTACAAGTTTTCTTACAGTACTTCTTCATGTAGTCTACCCAATGTTGCGCTTTGCAGTAACTTACATAATCTATGCAGTTTGAAGAAATATCCTCACAACCTTGAATAACGAAAAGGGAAGAAGAAAGACAAAGGTATTAAATAAAACCTATGTAATATATCAAATAAAATCAAGGCAACTAATTCCAAGTTCAGGCAGAAGTGAAACAAAGCTATCGTAGCATGATTGATGCCCGCTGCGAGAAACCACGTATCTTGAAGTAGTGGACAGAAATACGGTGAATATGGATCAGATCATTTGGCAAATAGTTAATGCCATTTCTAGAGGAACTGAATCACTGAGGTATCTTTGAATGGTCCCTTTAGTTTTTCGATGCCGGGGGAAAATCACCCAAAAATTGACTATGTTGTGAATAAACTACTGATTCAGTAGTAGGTTTAAAAAAATCAGCATATTACCTGCGGTTCTTTAAACAAATTTTGTCCTGATCTTATAAGTCACTTTAGAATGAAAATTAGCGATATGAAAAGTGAACGACGTTTCGATGACTCCATATCATCAATATCAATTTCGAAATACATGATAGAATTGAATAAATATAAATAGTAAAAATGGTGTGAAAATATTTAGGGAATTAAAAGGGTGTTAAAGTATTTCGAACTTGATAATGATGACATGGAGTCATCGAAACGTCGTTCACTTTTCATATCGCTAATTTTCATTTTAAAGTGCTTTACGAAACCTTTTATTGTCAGAAATCTTATAAATGCTATGGATATTTTCGCCGTTTTTTCAGATACGACAGACTATTGCCATGTGAGAAACTTGCAGAGGTTACAGCTCTTCTTGTAATTTTTTCTCATGCAGTTTTAGTATTTACCACAGCAGAACCCTCTTCCACCCAATCAGAACATTTTGCTCTTTATCTTCACAGCTTAGGTTTTTACGAAATATACAAATATGCAAAAGTCGTCGACAAGCGGTAGGAGATTGTTGGTTCAGTATGTAAATTAAGTCAGGACACCGAAACTCGTGCACGTCAGCTACAGGGCAACAGGGTAAAACACACACAGAGTAAGTCTTGCGCAAGGTACAGTTGAACTTAGCTCTGCCGTAATCTTAATTGAAATTTCCTGAGTGCTGATTAAACAAGAAATTGAAGACTTACTTCCTCCACCACCGCCGCCGCCACCACTACCTCCTCCACCTCCTCCACCGCCTCCGCCACCTCCACCGCCTCCACCACCTCCACCTAGAGAGAAAAAGTTGGTCACATCTCTTGGCTACTAAACAAACTACTTTGATTGATTTCATAGCCACATCAATTAAAATAATGTGAGAAGGAGTTATAGTTAGGTAACTAGTTTTAGTTCAAGAATGAGTTAAAGCCAAAATCAATATTTAGAGAACACTATGACATCACTATTCCTGGCCCAGCCTCATTTTCCAACCTTTTTCAATTTGCAATTTGCTTTTTATACGATTTATGTCCCATTTTGCTAATTAACAATTAGATAATGTGCTCGAGATTTCTCAGTATCGCGTGATAGTTAACGAGGGCGCAGATGGTAGAGTGAATAATCTACTAGTCGTTGAAAACTTCATCTAAATCCTCGTCACCGAACCGTCCCAGAACAACACACTGCAAGGTTACTCACTATCTACAACAGAATATATAAAGAGTAGCTTAGCCAATCAGAGAACGGCATTCGTGATAGAACGCTAGTAGATTTATCACGGCTAAAGACAAATATATGACTATGTAAATTAAATTTTAAGGAGAGCATGCTCTTAGATCCTTTTACTATTTTCACTTTATCACTTACCTTGAACGTAACCATTGATCCAGTCTACGTAAGAGCTAACGCGAGAATAGACAGAATAGGTGTTACCAGGGCACGTTCGGCTAGTCACCCACGAGGCTGCTCCACGGACCACCCACCGACCATCCTCCAAACATGACAAGGGGCCCCCACTGTCACCATTACAGACACTGCTCCCTTTGCCTCCTACACAGACCATCGAACTCTCATGTACTATTCCTCCATTTTTTCGTTGACACTCGCTATGACTCGCCACTGGAGCGGAGGCTTGTTTAAGGCGAGGTGCAAGTGCATTGGAGTTTGACCGTATCCTTCCCCAGCCTAATAAGCGATGGCAAAGGCACTTAACATGAGGAAGTCAGAAAGCATCTGGATACTGTAAAAGCGCGCATATACCAAACTAATTTTTGACAACCGTAAGGGTAAAAGGTTTCTCTTTTAGCACCCCTTTACATACTAGCCTAAAATTTAAAAAGGTTCTTATTATATCGAATTGATGAATCAAATAAAATAAAGTGTAATGTGCAATAAAATCAGCCAAATCTTTTGCAATGTAATGTAGATGTAATGTAGATACTCTGTTGTGTTCTATGGTGGTTAAGCTTTTGATGTATTTGATCTATATAAAAGCATTCGACTGAGAGAAACAAGCTAACTTGAAATAGGGTTTGCATTTGTTTAGATTGAATTCATTTAGACAAATAGGCAGTAGGCAGTCTAGCAAAGATTTTATTTGCTTTGTTTTGCTTTGTTTTTTTTTTTAATAAAAACCTTTTATAAAACAGCAGTGTGAATGTGTTAGTTGTAGAATGTGCAGTCCTTTTGACAGGTTAGAAGGCATTTGGATGAATACTACTCATTAAAATGTTAATATATATGTTATTGTAGCAGCCAATTACAAAAGTACCTTTCGAGTCTAACCTAGACAAATGCAGGTTCTTATCTGTGGGTTTTTACTGTACTATCAAATTGATCACACCAGTCATTAAGAGACTTATCTGAAGGTTTTGCTTTATTAAACCACCTTGAAGTCAAGCCATTTGAGATGATCACCTGTGACGTAACATTTCGTTCCCTGAGTGACACGCGACCCATGCTTCGGCAGGCAGACGGTGTTGATTTTTCCGCCGAGCTGTACGGCACGCGACAATTTTAATAATGCTACGTCATGACGCAGATTCTGCATACTGAAAGAAGGATGTTTGATGACGCGGGAAACTTTAAAGACTTGTCCGTCATTGGTTCTGCTATGCGCTCCTGTTTCGGATAAATGCATCGACAAATATTACAAAAGGCTCAATACAGTCTAGCACCCAGCTGGGCCTTGTTCCTTTTCCTCGGTTTGGCGATCGATTTCACGACGACACCAAATTAAATGAATCTTTTGATGCTGCCCATTACTGGTCGCTTAAAGGTACTCGCGCTCGCCCCAAATTAAGAAAGAGATAATGCCTGGGGTTTAGTGTAGGCTCGAGTGAGTACAAAAAAGAAAAGTGTTGCACTGGAGACTATCTTCGGTAGAAGGAAGGAAGCTGTTACGAATAGAAGTCGCTCTTTCACGGTATTCTTCATTGGCCAATTTAGAACTATGAAAAGGAATTTTTGCTACTTAGGTGGAATAAACGCAATTCCGCTCTCTTGTATGGAAGTAGAGACAAACAAATTATTCGCGGAAAAGGGAAAAAAGGAGAAGAAGAACCTTTCGTGCATCTATCACACACAAAAACAAGAACTGGACCTCTGGGGCATGGTTCGACCTTAGGACCCTCTGAGATACATGGGTTAAGAACCATAATACTGCCTATTTGCAAATTAATTTAAGAGCACCAAGCTCTCTCGCACACATACACGCAAAAAAATATAGCAGAAGATCAATGCTTTAACCTACCTAGAGCAAGAGAATATCGACCGGGATCACTGCTTTGATCGACACAATGCGCGGCAGATAAAACCCAGTTCTCGTTGAGGAGGGAGGCGCCACATATGTGCCGTCCATGATATTGCAGAGATACTTGCCAGGGCCACGAATTAGGCCTTGCTTCTTCGCCACCCACAATGCGGGACCCAAATGGTTTCACGCCGCATGCTGTTGAATGCAAAATTCATTGTCACAGTTTTTTCTTACGAACGTTATATCAGAAAATTATAATGTGAGGACCTGGCTTGAACGACAAGGTAGAATTACACATTCTAAATGGTCAAAAAATCTGGATTTATGAACATAGAGCGATGAAATTTCACCCTGGGGTAGACGATATTAGAAAATAAAGGAATGTATGTGGTTTTCTTCCTCTCTCGTATTCATCTCTCTTCTTTTCTTTTTTAATTACTTAGAGTAATTTTTATGCCTTTAAATAGGTGTTATGAAATCCAAGTTTACAGTTCACTAGGTACAACAGCCTTTTCATACATCCGGTCATATATCGGCGCAGAATGATAGAAATGATCAGGAAATGTTTTATTTCGACTGTGAAAGCATTAAAACGATCAACAGTGATTCTAAACTGTCACGTTTGACCTTTTCGAGTTTTTCGGTTATTTTTTAATGGTAATATATCTCTGGATTTATTGGAAAGATGTTAAAGAAATTTCACGCTGGTGTGAGCTTGTTCTTTCCTCCAGAGTAGACGATATAAAAATTCAGTGGAATGTCATTCTTTTTTCCCTCGCTCTCTTATCTTTCTTTTTTGTACCCTTTTACCATTCTTTTTTTCGTTTTCTGTTTTCATCGCCTGAAGTAATTTGGAGGACCTTGAAGGTCTTAGGGAATCGAAAAATCATAGTGTGTCGCGCACTTAATTTTAGTACAAAGGAAGCAAATTTTCATTAGCACAGTTTTCCGTGATAAATCAAGTCATCAATGTAACTGACATAAAGGATAGGCGGAGGAACCTAGTATTCTTTTGAACCCAATGTTAAAAAAATAAATGATATTATCTCTCGATCTTTAAACACACAGTGTTTTTTACAGCGTATGTATAATCCATTCATACATGTGATACAACAAATTGTCCTTTTCATGGACATCTTACCTTCTGCTACTGGTGATGTCAGGAAACACACCAACAAGCTAAGAGCAAGAAACATCTTACTAGGGATGCTGTGAATCGGGACTACCTTTCCTTTTATCGAACCGTTTTCGACAGATAGTCAGCTGTGTTTAAGGATGTCTATTCAACAACCACATTCAATTCGAAAGATTTCTTGTATCAATACCTTTTGTTTTCCGTTAGCGATTTATACTTAAAGAATTTAAAGAAAAAGATGAGACCCTTGGAAAATATGTGTACATTTATTTTACGACGAGCTTCCAAGTAGCATTGAAATGATTTAGCTTCTTAAAAGGGATCGCTTTCTGTAAAAGAAGAATGAAACACAACAATAAGCTGCTAACGAGAAAAAGCTTGTTGGTTGCTTGATGAACATACATGAATAAAACCTCTGCTTTTGTCCAACACCTTTTTGCCAGATAGTCAGCTGTATGTAGACTGCCCATTTACAAATAAAAGTTAAACATTTCTTTATCATGACCTTTTGTTCTTGTTATACCAATTATTATGCATTGAAGTCTCAATCCCTATTCTGCAACCAGTGTAGATAATTCTGGTTGATTTGTCCTCTGGCGAGCGTGGTCACGTAGCCACTAGCGTTGTTTTGAAGACGCACACCTATGAAGGTTCATCCTTTTCGATCGCATTTCCTACGAATACAGTAGATAATGTTGGTGCAGACGGAAATTCGAAAAAGTCCATATGGAACTAGCCAAGGAAGAAATAAAAGAATATGTGAACACGAAAAAGGTGAAAAAAAAAAAAAAAAAAAAAAGCGAGGGAAGGACAGGAGTTATAGCAACGAATCAAATCTCCATTTAGTGTTCAGACTAAATTGGTTTCACTCACAGCTTAAAGTAAGTTACGCTCTAAGTTCATTTGTGGCAATATATAATAAAACAATTATTGAATTCGGTCTTTCGGGATATCCAGGCTAATTAAGGTCTCGCTCAGTGTTATCAGCCCCAGCTTTCGGCTCGGCTCATAACACTAACCTCTCCGTTGATTATTCTAGATATCACAACCCCCCCCCCCCCCCCCCCCGCACTCCTTTATATGGGCTATATAGGTACATGCGGCCCCAAAGGGTAGCGTTTTCAACCGTTTTGGTCAGAAAAAGGGGAATCAATTTTGGCCATTTTGGTCGTAAATAGGGTATGGTTTTCGCACTGTAGTCTTGAACTGCATGGGTATTTTTTTTTAGAAGAAGCTACTTTTTTAGGTCATAAATAGAGTGGGGAAAATCACAGACTTTAGTCATAAATAAGGTAAGGGTTTTGGGAAGCGCACCGCTCACCCCCACCTGATTTTTCTAGGAGTACCCCCCGGGTAAACACCTCATCCAGTAGTTTATATAGACAGCCCGATGATAAATTGGGCTCTTCTTTTACGCAAAATGTGCGATAAATTTTCAAGCAGGATTAAAAAGTAATTAACGCTTACAAGAAAGCTCTAGCTTTCTTTCAATCACTACGTTTCAGAAACTCATCTCTAGAATGACAGCAAGAAAATAGCGTGGATGGCAAGCAAAATTTTTGTCAGATGGTCAGCTGTATTTGAATGTTTAAAATGACAGTGAAATTTAATAATTTCTTGTGAAAGCACTTTTTGTTTTTACATTCAAAGTATTATTTAAACAATTCCAAGAAAAAAATATGAATTGTTTGTTTTAACTTTGTTAATATTTTGGGAAGCGAGGGCCTACATGCTGTATCTGGTTAGTACATCTGATCACCTGCCTAAACTGGGTTTTATTCAGAGTCGCTTTGTTTATCAAATGCATGAATACGCCCTTAATGAAGAAAAGCTGTGCTCAGACACTGTTTTAAAGGCCCTTTTTATATGGCTAGCTCCGTGAGCGGGCAAGATGAATCAAATCCTGCGCTGTGATTGGCTATCCGAGCGGGCAAGATGGAGCTATCTTGCCCGCTTGGGATTACCCGCCGTGTCCCGCAAATAATAAATCCTCTATTGACCAAGCTTGTTCGGTCAAGATGGCTGAATAGTGGCCTCCTTTTTTTTATTGCGAGTTTATGGACCGAGACGGAGTAGAGGTCCATAAAATCGCAATAAAAAGAAGGAGGCCAATATCCAGCTATCTTGACCGAACAAGCTTGGTCAATAACCCAGATATATATGAATTCGTCTGCTCTTTCTTTAATTTGAAGTGTTTACCTGGCTGGGAAAATGCGAGTCTGAAGGAAGATGTACACACTCGTTGACGACGTGACCAGAGTGCTGTAGGAAATAGATGATTGCAACAGTATCTCGTCATTACCACCAATAACATGGCCGGTTTAGAGGAACACCTAATCAATTCTCGGCGCTGACACATCAGACCTAAATTAATTACAAATCAGTTCAGAAAAAACAAAACGATATGAAAGAATACAACAAAAAGCACCAACGCCATTTGGCGTTTGGGTCCCATAACAGAGGTATCACCTCGTTGCCTGTTTGTTTAGCGACCATGGCTCGAAAGAGATCAAAAAAAGTGTCATTAAAAGTCAAAGAGGCTGGAAAACGGGAGTGGAAAACAACGTTACATTCGTCGTTTATTCTCTTCATACCCGAATTACTCATCCAGGTCTATGACCCTTATTTTAATTTTAATGTTTTGAACCCTCATTTATTATATAAAACTTGGTGGTATACCGAATGGTAGAATATTGATAAACTCGATATCCCACGATATAATTTTCATCCACACGGGTGAAGATGTCAATTTTGATAACAATTTTTCCCTTTAATTGCACTGAAATTTGTAGGTGTATGATGGAAACATCTTCGAATCTTCTTCGGAAGTCTTCGGCAATCTTCGGTTATCTTTGCAATCTTCGGAATCTTCGAAAATGTTAGGAAACATTCGTCGGGCCTTGAGATAAATTTTGGAGAATCTTCGGAAATCTTCGAAAAATGGTCTGAAATCTTTGGAAATTGCCAAAAACGCGGTTATGGATTGTGAGAATTTTATATTATAAAGAGAAAATTAGATGGTTGCTCGAAGAAACGAAATTTCTCTTCTCGTGTTGAAATATATTAAATAAAGAACAATAAATTTTGTATCTCCGCGTGGCCATGTAATATCCTTTATTTAACAAATTGACGTCAGCTTTTTATGCGTCTGTCCTCTTATTTATGATAAATTGCGTCATAACATTGTTAAAGTGGTTGGCGAGTGGTTCCGCAGTAAACTTTGACAATGTTATGACGAAATTTATCATCAATAAGAGGACAGACGCATAAAAAACTGACGTCAATTTGTTTTGTACAATAACAAGACCCCAAAATGGTCAAATGCCAGGGAATGAATGAGGGGAAAAGACGCGGTAAACTTGCCGTAAACAAAGATAAGTAACTTTTATTCAAAATGACGCGAACATTGTCAATTGCTTTTCTCGCTTTTTGATTGGCTACTTAAAAAAGTTCATAAAATCTCATTGGTTAAAAAGTTGACAGTTTGACAGCTGAAAATTGAACTTGAAAGCTTGCATAAATTAAAAGTTTATCTGTCTGTACTCTTATTGATGATAAAAATGAGCCAATCAGCCCGCGAGAAATTAGACAGTTATTGTAAAAATCTTAACTCGTCTCGTTTAACAATGTAAGGTCAGAGGAAGTGTAACTTCAAAGTATACGGTCGATATTGAAGACACGTTAAGCCCATCAATCTGCGACAAGGTAAATCCCTTTGGTTTTCTAGAGATGGGAGAGTGCTTCCAAAAGAGCCGTACTTGAAAAATAAGGTTCAATTTCCAGAGGCTGATTCTACGGCCGAAAAGATCCACCTACATGTAAAAACTGTGTTTACTGAGACTGGTTTGTGAGGGACTACAAAGGAAAACAGAAGTTTTGGAGGGCTTAAAGGTGTGTGGAAATCCCTACGAAGTGCAAGCTTCGTTCTCCTTCAGGCAATCCACTAGGGATAAAACTCGAACTTTTGCAAAACGAAAGGACATTTTTAAAGGTTCACCTGAAACGATGTACCATAGCTACGTCTGGGAGATTAAAAAAGAAATGCTTCCCTTTTTGTCGTGGAACTCTTCTTTAAGCTTTTTGCATTTGTGCAAGATAATCCAGGAAACACATTCAAAATGATAAAATGAGGTCCATTCGCTGAGTTTTCCCTTCTCGTTAACATCAATTTTAACGGTGGAATTTGATGGCTAATCAAGAAGATTCTCGATATATTTGTTCAGTATTTTCCAAAAAAATGTAGTCACGATTGCATTATTGAAATATGTAAGCCAACTGAAAATAATGATCACACTTCACGGCTACACGGTTTGGCCAGACTTACCACGCTTTTTAGTCAGCCAACTACCCGTGGTGGCAGACATGGGTAGCTGTTTCGTCCTAGTTAGGACTCGTCAGCATGAATAGCCAGGAGTAAGAGTCATCATGGACGAGACAGCTGTCCATGGTTGCCACTCCATTAGTAATTGGTTCAACGCATGCGTACAGATTCTGCCCAAACCGTCGGTAGATGGTAGTATGCCCAGTGTTTTCAGCTGTCTTATTGAATTATCCTGGGAAAACCAGATGCCCATTCTTCTTGCATCAGTCATATGATATAAGGTATGACAGATTTTTTAATTAGAGAACACACGCAACACAAACTAATGAACGTCACAAACAAAACGGAGAGTTCCCTTGTAGCTCCTTTATTAATTCTCATGATAATACATTATTGTGCAGTTATGCGATCAATCGACTAACCTTGCGAACGCACTAATGATCACCCTAAACAGTGAGTCCCCTTGTCATCCCTTCACAAATTTTCATGATCACACATTCTGCAATTTTGCCATCAATCCGGGTCTGCAGGTGACTAACTCTTGCGTAAACACCATACTTCCCCTTTCGGGCGCAACCCAATCCCCAAGACACGACACCTTGGAGGACGAACCTTTTTTACTTCTTGCCGTGTTCACACACCAAAGGACCACCGGAATCTCCCTGGCATGCGTCCTTTCCTCCCTTTTTAAACCCAGTGCAGACCATGGAAGGGTCGATGCTGTGAATAGGATAAGCCTTTTGACATAAGCGATTTGAAACAATTGGGACCTCCACTTCCATGAGAACACCTGCTAATTTATCGCCTTCTTTAAGAGTTCCAAAGCCTTAAAAAAAAAATAAAGAAGAAAAAAACAGACAAATAACATTTTGAATACCATCCATAGGCTATGATATATAGCATCCTTCTTCGGGTATGACCTTGCGTAGCAATGTGAAGAGTTTGAATGAGATTGTATTAGCCTTTTCGAGACAATTCCAATGAGTTTTGGCTTCAGTGTTTTCCTCTACATATACCATTTTGATATATGTAAAAGGGAACGCTGAATGACTTCGATCTCTTTAACTTGAACTTTGGACTTGATTGCTCCCATCACTTGCAGCTTTCTATAAATACCGGATAACAGTGTGCAAGATGAAGAAAAAAAAAAAATTGGAATTCCACTAAGCTTTGCTACAAAAAAGCGCTTTGGGAAAATATTTTAGAAAACAGATTACAGTTGTACCCCACTAATTCGAACCCGGTTATTTCGAATTCCCCGTTATTTCAAACTCAAAACTATTTCCCTCGGATTTGCCCCTCATTCATTTACTATCGGCCATTTCGACTCCCGCTATTTCCAATGCAACTATTTTTCGTTTCCCCTAAGAGTTCGAAATAGCGGGGTTCAACGGTATTTAATGTGTTTGGATTGTATTTTTTAACTAAAGGGATTTTTGTTTCATTTAAGTCTCGAAGAAGCCCTCGAATCACCGAAAAATGTGCAAAACAAATACCAAACTTTTTTGATATTGCACAAGTCAACGACCCTTCTTCCTTTTCAGTGTAACGTTGTTAGAAAATCAAAAAATTCGTTCTCGAATATTTAATTTGTTTTCAAATTTGCCGCCTCCTAATCTGCATTACGAGAAAGCATTATTTAGCAAGTTTCAAAAATCTCTTTATCCTGCCCCTCCTCAAAATATATAGCACAACAATAAACAGTATTGTTTGAGCTTGCTCTGTTTGCTGAGAAGGGTTTTTGACAAGGAATCAGCAAAATCTCTCATTTTTTCGGATAAAATTTGGCTATGTAGCCAAAGTTTATCCGAAAAAATGAGAGATAATCATTTCAATTCAGTGTCTATAATAATAATAATAATAATAATAATAATAATAATAATAATAATAATAATAAAATGAAGGATGAATGCAAGGATTTCTTTATGAAGATGGTACTCGATCTGAAGAAACATTAAAGCATCCTCCGTCCTCTGTCAATCTGCCACGTTTGACGACCGAAAACATTTATAAAACCCGCTTGAAGTTTGTCTTCACTTATACAGGTAGAGCGTGAACGATCGCTTCCATTTGTTGGGATTATTTGAAATAACCGACTCTCTTGAATAATCGAAACCCCTCCCTCACTTCGCCCCTCACTCACTTCGCTCTCGCCATTGCCCATGCCACTGTCCTCCTTAATCAACCAAGAAACGATCAACCCCCTCTCGCCACAGCTACCCATTGCGATAAACGTTGAGGATGATGTTGAAGCAACGAGACTGATAGAGGACTCGAGCTCGTACGATATCGACAACGCAAACCGCCTAGTCAAGTTGAGAACACTTAGAACACGCCGGGTGAGTTTAAACAAAAGTGATTATTTTAACTTTTCCGCCCTCGAGTAATCACCCAGCCCCCATCCCCCCAGCCATTTCTCACTCGAATAACTTCCTTTTGGCGCGAAAATATTCGCCCCCTAAAAAAAGTAAATTATCGAGGGAAAACGGTATATTAAAACTTGCAAAGCAAAAAAAAAAAAAAGAAAAAAAAAAATAGCATCTCAAAGTCTTCATACCTGTGACAAAACACTTTTTGCCAATTTTAACTTTTGCTCTCGACCCAGACATACAGACCAAATGAGCATGGCGGTTGGGTTTGGCGGGGATGCTCAAATTCAACAAGGCAATATCGTTTTGCATTGTTGCGGATTTGTGATTGATCATTTGTTCAACTTTAATGTCCTGTACTCTCGAGGTGGTGACACCACGTTTATGACCTCCAAGTCTACAAAATGAAAAAAAAAAAAAAAAAAGAAAAAAAAAAATACAAGCGTGACGGAAATTGTCATTTGTATATTATTAACAAGTAATCAAATGATTTTTCTTACGCAATTTGGAATAAGCACTCGTAAATTTTTCAAAGACTACAATTTTTTTTTAGTCTTATTTATTTCAAATTGCACTCGAAATCATTTGATTACCTATACTAATTAGTATTTATTCATGAAATATTTATCAGAATTTTTTTATGAAAACTGCAATCGAACTGCTTCCACAATCAAACCGGTAAAAGGGGGAAACACTTTTTTAAGTGCTGATAGTTCGAGGAACTAGACTTGAGTCTTGTAGTTGTCTGTCAGTTGCGTTGAATATGGAGACTACCTAAACAGAAACCTGCTTTTTAGCTGAAATCTAAAATTTCTCTCTAAACCTGGTCCTTTCAAAATGAATGAGACGTTTCTGGTCATTGTTCGTCATTTAGCTAGTATTTTGATCGTAAATGAATATTTTGTGTCAGTTTTTTTAGTTAGGTGTTAGAATTTTTGCTTGAAAAATACAAACAAACAAAGGCATCATCACCTTGAAAATATTAGTTTTTTCATAGGTGTAGTCATAGGTATACGAACCAAGAGGCCCATCAGCCCGAACCTTATCCCGGTTTCTGTAGCATGAAGCGACCAGGAGGTATTTCTACTTCCCCCTGGACGGGATGCTAGTCCATCGCAGGGCTACCCTCAGCATTAAGTTCACCGGTACCCATTTATATAACTGGGTGGAGAGAGGCACTGTGAGAGTAAAGTGCTTTCCCCAAGAACACAACACAATGTCCCCTGCCAGGGTTCGAACCCGAACCGCTCGATATGGAGACGAGCGCACTAACCATAAGGAGAATCACTACTGTATGATTAATCTCAGCCAGGACAGTTACCAGGAGCAAGACTTGTCAAGAAAACAGTAACGACCAAAACACAGACAAGCACTGAAGACGTCATGATTAACTGCAAGAATAAAATAGAACACTTCCTTAATTGTGAGGACATCTCCATGAACCTATCCTGAATGAGCACAGAAGGCGGAATCAGTAAATGAAAGTATATTATCATATGGCTTTGGCTTGCGGCCGATATAACGCGCGCTCTGATTGGCTAAGAGCGAGATCTGAGCGGTCATTATGCAGCCGTAATGCCCACGGGCCGATTACGGATTATGCAAATTAGGAAGAGCCCGACTCTGAAAATTCAAGCGCATTGAAGCGATGAAAGCCGATTAAAATCAGTAAGAGAATGTAAGTAGCTAATAGTTTAGAGGTATTTCCTTAATAAAATTTATATAGATGACTTACCAGCCGCTAACCTTGGCGGGCACTAGTGAAAAACAATCAAAGCTTGCCGAGACTTAAGGGACCGTTCATTTTTTATGAGGGAGGGGGGGCTGGTGGGATTTGGGAAGCACCATTTAAAAATCGCATGACCCCCCCTCAGCTTACCAATTTTTTCACATGGCCCCCCCTTATAGCGGTCATTTTTTGGGATGACCCCCCCCCAAAAAAAAATTGAACAAACAATATTTAGATTTCAACTTTTTTAATATTTCTCTATTATCCCCCTACTTCACGTTATTGTGCTCACTATGAAGACAATATTTACAATCTCTATACGACAGAGAGCTGTTGTTTAAAAAACAAATCAAAAGAAAGAGAAGTCAATTTCGGATCTCCTAGTTATGGCTCGCCCTGAGCGTGTGGCATTTGGCCTCTCATTGGCATCTTCCTCATCTGAATTGATGAATGCAAGAATGACGTCACTTGAGTCATCTTCTCCCCCAGAGTCAATGGCATCACTGTCATACTCATCATTGTCACTTTCATCCGTTTCACTGCTGTCAGCACTTTCCCTGTTGTCATTTTGCGTCAATGTCCTGGCATTTCTCAGTGTTGGTTGGCCAGCTCTGAGAGGACTCTTCTGCTGCAAGCATGAATGTCTTACAATTGCCTTTACTTTCTCACTCTTGCTGCTTTTCAAATGCTGCTTCAGCCCGTGGTGGTTTGAGTACTTGTTTAGTTCTGGAACACGTAGCTTTTTAAGCTTGGTTAGACCTTCGCACAACTCAGTCCAAGGATAATCTTCCTCCCTACTTAACTTTGCCTTTTCTTCTGCTCTCTTTTTCCTTTTAAATTCCAGCACTTCAAGATGCTGAAGATAATCCACCACAAACTTCGATTTGAGAATAAACTTATCTGCAAATAGAGCAATTCTCTCTGGGTCAGATAAAACCAGCCTGCCACTTCCATGCTCTTTCTTCTTTATATTGTTAATCCAATCGGGGAAAGAGCGCATTACTACATGAGCATCATGAAAGAGGCTCATTCCAAAATGCGCAATAATGGCGAAAGCGACGAGTCGTTTAAGAAAAGGTTTACAGCTGAACGATCCAGGCAGTTTGACATCTTACAAGCAAAAGAAGCAATTTTTCTAGGTGCGGATGGCTGTTCAGAAAGGGCGAGTGAGTTTTCCATGCAAGGGTACCAGTTGAAGCCCAGTGATGGAAGAAAACTGAACTTCTCCATCAAAAGAGCACAGAGCAATGGTGGAAAAGTTGAATGTCATATTGAAAGATGTAAAGGAACACGATTCCACACTCTTTCAGTCCAATGGGCTTGCTTTAAAGCAGGGCGAAGAATTTGCCCACAGTTTTAATGTAAAACAGATCAAATGTACAGAAGCTAAGTTGACGAAGGTCACGCAGGACATGGAAGCACTAGAAAATAAGAAGAGCAATTATAACAGCATATTCAAAGGCATACTCAAACAGCACATCAACAAAAGGAGAAGGAAAAAAGAAAACCGCAGAAAGTCAAATGAAAGAAAGAGGAAGCGGACTGAAAACAACGTCCAACGAGTTTATGGAATCTGTGTTGGAAACCCGCTAGGAAATGATCTTCCACAATGCCTTGTGTACCCTCCTAGAACGGCCGTCCCGGAAGAGTGTCTTAAAGTTGAGGATGTTGCCACGTCGATATTTAGAAGAGATGGGTCATACATCGCCCAGCTCTTGGAAGGGAATTATTTCACCAATGCTGCAAGAAGCAGAATCACCACCAACCTTGAGCGGGAAGTCAGAGATTATGTTTACACCTTCATGTACCCTGAAGAGTACACTCTGACGGAAAGCATTGCTGCTTCTTGCAGCATTGGTAAAAGAGACTCCCATAGCAGCACAAGCAGCGACGAAGAACTCGACGACAGCGGAGATGAAGATGAGTGCCGGTGAAAGTTGCATTCGAAAATAACAGTGTTAAATACTTCTTTTCAGTAGCTACAAATGCTTTTTGTCGCCAAACGTTTTTTTAAAGCAGAAGGAAAGTTTGTAATAAATTTGTATCCTGCCTTCTATGTTTATTCTATAGCAATTTTTTTGATATTCAAACATTATGCCATTTTAAAGTTTTACTAAAATATTTCACGTGACCCCCCCTTTTTCCCTTATTTTTTTGGGATGGCCCCCCCTCGAAAGCCATTTTTTTTCGCATGCCCCCCTCCCAAATCCCACCAGCCCCCCCTACCTTATAAAAAATGAACGGTCCCTAAGTAAAGCTAAAATCGCTAAGTGTAAAACACCATCGGCAGATCTATCATGCATCCTTTGCAGAACGCCACGAAGAAACTTATAAGTTATCATCTTAGTCACAGCAATTACCGAAGTATTGAACTCCGTCAAAGTTCTCATCAAATAGATTCCCTCACTTTAACACAAGCAAGTGTAAATCAGCTTCCAGGATCATCAGATGTAAACAATCGGGCGGTTCCTGTCAGTAGCAGTGCTTCTGATAACTGCAGACGCTCACAAGGCTTGAAAAGTTCATCCATAAATCCCAGAATGAAGAAGGCGAAGATATGTTATGGAAAGCGAATGCGAAGATCGAGTTAAGCTTATTTTGAGCAGTGCATTCTGAAATATTAGTATTTTCTTTCACCGACAATTGGACAATTTTGAAGCACTTGCTGTCTTTTCTATATGCGTTGACGTTTCGCCACAAAAGTCGGAAAAACTTCCCCATCAACTTGTGGTACCACGATACTAAAATACCTTTTTGAGGCTGTGACAGTCACTTTTCCCGTAAAGAAATGAGTGTTTTTAACGGAATACGTAATACAGTGGTGAAGTTCACAGACTGGGTAGTTCTGCCCTGAGTTTGAGACGATGAATGAATCGGTAAACGCGCGCATCGCCGGATGTAAATTGACGACTTCCGCTCGAATATTTTTTTTTTTCTTTATTTATGAGCCATATAATAAACAACTTAACAACCTCGACCGTTCGGTCGTTACGAGAAAATCTCAAACCTCGGCCTACGGCAAGGCCTCAGTTTGAGATTTTCCCGTAACGACCTCACTCTCGGTTATTAAGTAGTTACTAATAGCCATAAATAACTAATACATTATGGTAAAATTTCATTTAATTAAAGAATAGAAAACATTTTCGTGTTTCTATTGACCTCTTGAAACCCGTTTGGAATTTTGCGAGGACGAGAACTGATAAGAGATGAGATGAGGCTTTATTTCACACTCCCCTGAGGGATTTTTCGGTGATAAAGTGATGTAGAACACACAAGCTGCAGACCCGTGTTGCCGCAGCCCTATCGGCAAATGCTGATAACATTTAATTGTTACCTGTGTTGTTCAACGTGTTGTACAACTTTGGTGGAAACCACTCCCTCCAATCAGAGGGGAGGCCCAACTAACCAGGAATGTTCATAGTGGCCCTGAGAGAAGAACAGCTCCTCTCTATTTATCGTGTGCATTCCCTTGGGCTGTAGTCTTGTTTGTTGACACTACAGTGATTGATGGGACTAATATAATCAGTGAGCACTTTGTCACCCACTTCCCCATTGATTAGCCACACAAGGTTGTTGTCGTCCTTACTCAAAGTCAAGCAAGGGAAAGTTGATTGACTGTTGCTAAAAAAATTGAAGTGCTCTTTTCTTAGTTACCCTATTTAGTTAACGAGAGAAATAGATAATCATAAAACGAACTTAAAGAACTGATTTTTTCCCCCTTTCATTGGTTTGATTTTTTCCTATAATTATAGCGAGGTTAGTCCTTGCTTTAGAGTTGCGCAGGCAAATTAATTAATTGCCACGCTCTCCTGTCCAGCAGCAAGTAGATTGTAAACGAGTATTGCGTTGAATGCCTAGTTCATGGAACTTCAGGCCTCCTTGTAGAAACGTTAGAAAATTATACACGCCGCAGTCACTTCCTTCAGTTAACAAGCTTATTCACCATAACAAAAAGAAATTTAACTTCAGTGCTTACATTTATCTCCAACGCTTCTAGTTAAGCAATATAAAGACTTTGTTAAGTCGACGTTCGCTCCACAATTGTTTTTAAATTTATCCATGAAAACTCTACATTAAAAATGCGCCCTTCAGTTGCAATTTATTCAGTCGGTACGATAGCAATTTTATTTTTAACTTGCAATTAATTGTGCTTTATTTTGAAGTAGGTTGTTGAAAGAAGACGGCTTTGTGGAACAATAGATCAAAACAGAATAAAATACCATTAACTGCAAGTTGAAAATGAAATTGCTATCGTACCGAATGAATAAATTGCAACTGAAAGGCGCATTCTTAATAAAACTACTTCTCATTATTATTATTATTACTACCATTTTTGGAAATGATTTGCCGGATTTCGGAACAGAACCTACTTGCGACACTTAAGTGTCCAATGCTCGTTACCACATTTCGAGAGTGAAGTCAGAAAAGCGCAAAACACATATCACGCTCATCTATGTTTTGTACTACTTTGCATGACTTTTGAAGCTTACATGAAAGATATTTGGGCTTTTTCTGATAAAACAGATCTCGTCCTGTCTCGTCCCGTCCCGTCCCGTTATTGAGTACAACTCACAATTGCAGAGTCAGTTTCATTTGATTCTTAGGCAATGAAAACTGTCCTTTGATCTGGAGATCAGTAAGCTACTTTCAAGATAATTCAGCAGTTTGAAGTAATCATCAAAAAAGGCGAAGGAAGCTTTCATTTTAAATTTCCCCTAGAAGTGATAGGCAATGCAAAGGGATTAATCAAAACCCTCTTTTCAAGGTTAATGGTTGATTACGTGCTCTGCAAGCATTGAAATGGTCTTTGGAAGAAAGTGTGAAAAAAGACGACATTT